>NC_056731.1:711913557-712016057 GCF_019279795.1 Protopterus annectens
ATCGCTCTGTCTCTGATTGGCCGTTTTGGAATTGTATCTACTTCACTGTAAATGCTTTCTCATGCTCCATTCTGGGTTTTATCCCATATATATGCTATTTCTGCTTTTCTAGGTATTGCTGTCATGGCTTGGTGGTTTAGTTCCTTGACTCTAGTGCATGGTATCCTGTGTTCGAATCTGGCAACTGCTTTTTGCTTTTCCTGACAGAAATGAGTTGAAGACCTGTCAATCAAACATGCCAAAAGCACTTTTAAGCACTTTAAACCTGTTCTGCTCGTTTAGCGGAGGTTACGCGCACTGGCAGTTAGCTTGTGGGAGCCGCGCGCAAACGGTGTGCGCTGGGATAAATCTTAATTGGCTAGTGACACACATGTTCAGCTAATTGCACACAGTTTCAGCCTGTTTATCCGCTGCTTGGCAACGGGCACGCAGTTTGCAGCTTTTTAAACACTACTCGGCTACGGGCACTCTGTCTCACGGCAGCTTAGCTATCAGTACATTTCTGACTATTTTTATTCTTATGTTACTTCAAAATATATGCTCTGTTTCATTCCATTTTACAAAAGGGAATACATTTACATTTGTACAATACTGTCTGGGGCTTTTTAGTGCTTATTTACAAAAATAAAAAAAAGGTTGTTGTAGGGGCTCGAACCCTGCCTGCCTACTCATAGGGCGGGTACTCTACCACTAAGCTATTATTTCTTGGCTTACTTTGCATATTTAGTTCTTATATCCTTTTCCCCTGACTGCTAACTGTGATTGCGCTAGTAGCACACCCGCACAGTAGCAAACATTTACGGGGTTTAACAAAAAAAAAAGGTTTTCATTTACTTTTATGACATCTCTTCACTTTATACACTGATGGCCAGTCGGGGCATGTGTTGTATAGTGTGTTTATTCACATTTTCATGGCCTTTCTCGTGGCTGTTTACTTTCAGCCATTCTAGTTTTCCGGGGGCGTGTCCACTTGCAGAGCTTAGCCTACAGACACGCCCCCTACTCTCTTACACGGACCGTGTAAGAGTTACTGGTGTGATTCAGCATGCCTCATGCACCTCATGCATATGCATGACATGCTGACATCACACAGTTTAACTGCAGCCTCCGTGTAAGAGTTATAACTCTTACACGGAGGCTTCCTGAATCTGGCCCTATATCTTTTCAATGATTGTAGTAATTGTCTGGAATTGTCATCTGTTTTATATTTTGTGACAAGGATTTTGGCAAAGGTTTAAAAGTTTTAACTAATTAATAGATTTCTTTATTTCTTAATCAAACTGTGCTATTTCTTTGTTTGTTATGTGTTTATTGATTTACTTATTACCTAGTGTTGACAGGCAATTAACTTACATAATTAAAGAAAGGTTGAATTGTAATTGCTTATACTTTCTAGAATATTATTAAGAGAAAACCTTGCCAAAGATGTGCATTGGCAATAAAATCCATTCATAATAGCTAGATGTGTTAAGTTCAATAACCTTACATTATGTTACTCTAAAAAAAATAGGAATATGCGAAGTTAAAAATGATACCATCAGCTATAGTTACAAGATAATTGTGTGCTAAACAGTAAAATGCCTCTGTAATCCTGAACTTTACAGCAACAATCCCCGGGATTCATGAAGCTCGGCGCAAGGATGGCAGTAGGCTTGCACCGACAGTGCGGCACGAAGATGGCGCAGTAGCGCCAAATGCATATTAATGAAGGCACACTGCTGCCACAGCCACGTGCATGCATAGGGCATGTCGAAATGCCGCACGGAGGCATGGAAATGCCAGCCTTCAACATGCAACCTAAAATGCTTGCATATAACAAGTTGCAAGATAGTAATCACATCTGTCAGTGTCCGTGGATACTGAAACATATGCAAAGCATGCAAGAACGTTCCTGCGAACACAAAATGAAGAAGCAAACACAAATGCACAGTAAGGAATAATTGGTCCCTATCCTGTGAACAAATGACATAGAAGACCGTGTGGCCATAGTCCAACGCAGTGTAGATAGCTATACCAAGTAGAAGTGAAACGCATCATATGTTAGCGAGCCGCCAGTAGGTACATCCAGCCCAATGGTTAGGGTCACCAGCTGACCCATAATGTGAGGGAGGGCACACAGCTGGGCAGATGTGTCCATAACAAAATACACAATAAATGTATATATCTAGCGACCGTATGTCCAAATCATATCCCACAAGGCATGTAATAGTCACATACAAAAGGTATGTCTGTATTTCACATACCAAATGTGATAGGAAATAGAATAAGCATGTAAATGAAACAGAAGGAGCATATAAACAGCTACAACAATAAGGAAAAATGTAGGCTGAAAGGAACAGTATTATCCATACCATCGACTGTGGGGACGTGCTGCCCAGTACAGTCAGATATGTGTATGGAATATATCCCATCCTGGACATAGGAAAAGGTGGCATCCTACCAATGAGTAGAACAGTCTGCCAAAATCTGCAAATCAGCAGTACAAGCCGAACCTGTCAGGATGTGTCACAGTTGAATGGGTAGTACCTGGGTATGCCAACCATGTAATGAAAGTTAAGTATGGGCATGTACCTATGTGCATGAGGTATAGCATGTGAAAAGCAAACATGGCAGGGTAGTCCACACAACCATACAGGTACCTGACATATGTCGGGTATTCAATGTGTTACTCTGGCCATGTCATGGGCCAACAACCAAAGCAGTGATGTATGGGCTGTGAGGAATATGTGTGTGTGGGGGGATGGGTAATGGTACAATCCCCCAAGGCGATACTGTGTCGTATGCAGAATAGGTGAACTGGAGGTGTATGAGGGAGCAGCGGGTGAAGCTGAAAGAAACACAAACACATGTCTAAACAGCTGCAATACAACCAGACAGGCCATACTGTAGAACACAATCCCACAGACATATGAATATTGAAATGTGTGATACAAATGTATAGACATGTCACTGGCACATACCCACAGATTGGTCCTGATGGAACTGGCCATAACAAATGCAACACACCTGGCTGCATAATGGACTACCCGGCATCCCCTCCACATCACACAACCCGCTCCCTTACCTGAACGTCAGCCAAATCCAGCCATACTTGGCCTACTGGTTTGGTGCAGCCATAGCTACACATAGTGACCACTACACATATGTAGTAGGTAGTGTCACCCTAGGCAGTTGCAGGATTGCACACTATGTATCCCTTGCATGTAAAACCCCCAGCACATTTTCATAACACCAGAAAAGTGGTCGGTATTCATCTTGTTTTGGACCAGTCCAATTTTTGGGATATCCCTCATGGGATACGTAACCTGTGTAAACATTAGAATGGAAGACACGAAGTCCAGTCCTGTAGATATCTGGACACAAGTTGGAATGTGCATTAGAGGTGCACGACACTGTCCAGCCCTAAATGGTCATGCATAACCTACTACCCAGGATCAAGCACCTGCCCGTGACGTCATGTCCCGACACGAATAAGCGAGAGAATATATTGCACACATTCGCATAGTGGCACATGGTATAAGGGTGACGAAGGCACTGATGTAAACAGGATACCCCTGATCCACTGTGTGAGGGACAATTAATGTGTGTGTAGGTGTGACCTGACCAATAATGGTACAATGCCAAATGTCTTGTGACCATAGGAAATAACTATGCACCATATCTACAATACCTAAATGTTACAAGAAACAGAATAAGCAAATAAACTGCTACAACAATAGGCTTTTATGTAGGCAAATAAGTAAAGTTCTATCAGTTGTACTGACCGTGGGTATGTGTTGGATTGTAAACCCTGGTGTGTCCCATCTTGGCCATTCGAAAAGGTGCCAACCCTAGTCACCGGAATACAGCACAACCCGTACATATGACAATGTCAACGATACCAATGGTCAGATCATTCGCACAATAACTGGCCAGACCCTTAAAAACTCACAAAGCCAGTGCCCTTTGGGGGAAAGGTGTTGAATGAGAATGACTACTTACAACAATGAAGAGTAATAGATGCATTTAACTGCAGACATTTAGTAGTATTACGAATCTGCCAACATGTTCCAAGTTAATAGTACTAATATGGTAGAAGTGTCCGTGATTGTCCCTGAGTTGTCATAGCCTTGTCCCTGTCAATGTATACATGAGTCCCAGAGTATCAGAGAGGTCTGTACACAGAAGTACACCAACCAACTGTCCCAGCTGTTGACAAGACTTTTGCATACCTGTAGTGATTTCATAACAGATGTCCAGAATAATATTCATTTGTATGTATAAATGAATGAAATAGTCAAATGGGAAGGGAAACCACCACCCCCAACCTGCATTATGTAGTGGAACCACTCCCCGCCCTAAATTATGTAGTGCTGACCCAAAAATGTGGTCAGAGGTGCCCAAACACCTGCGTCCATAAACACAGGTAGAATGTTAAACTCTGGATTAACTCTGTCCATGTGCTACATCTGATCCTTGAACAGCGACAGGGCAGTGCTAGTCACCAGTCGGCCAAGCCTAAACCTGGACCAGCACATGAACAGCCTGACAATCAAACACACGTATGTGCGAGGACTATAAGCGTAGGTGTTATGAATATCCTTGGAGTGAGTAGACTTGCAGCATGGGTCCAGAGCAGTAGGAAACAGGGAATGTCCTAATTGTAGTACTGCGGTTTTCCCAGCAGGAGAATTGATGTCTGCTGTGTAAGGGAAGTGGTGAGGCATATGTCAGAGTGGCTATGAACCATGGGCATACATATAAATGAGCCAGAACACCAATAGTGTAGTGGTAACAGCATCCGACCAAAGTAAAGGCACTCCTGGTGCAAGTACGACTATAACACATATTAATTGTGTAATGAATGCCTCTGTGCTGTAAAGCCAACATTTATACATGTAAAGGTGACCGCATTTGCATGGGTCCGTTAACCGGATTCCATCAAAGTGGTACTGTCATAAGGAATAAGGCACATGTAATCCTAAAGACATGCCTGTAAACATATGTAACTCAGATTAAGTAGATGCAAGTGGGCCTGCATGGGTGTACGCAGCTATTAGCATAGCAAATGTATGTTGTCTTCTACAGCTGTAACTTTCATATATATATATATATATATATATATATATATATATATATATATATATATATATATAGTTAGATAGATGTGTGTATAGATAAATATCCACAGACATAACAGAAATATGCAATTATATAGCTACATATCTATCTATATATACACATATATATATAAATATGTATATAAATATATATATATATATATATATATATATATATATATATATATATATATGTTAGGAACGCTGAAAGACGAACACAAACCAAAAGGATGTGAAGGGAATCCAGAGCAAGTTAGGAATTATGAAGTGGTCGCAGCATATGTCACATAAAGCTGCACAAGTGTGGGTAGAGCACCGCTCTCCACACCAGAGGCAGGGCTATACCAGTGGCCATAACATCGTCGAAGTACTACGTCAACATTGTAAACAGACAGAATGCAGGACATGTTACAACCACCTACACTTGTAACCCGCAAATCGTTCATAATCCATAACACCAGGAAAGGCACGTATGTGCAAATATGAATGGATGGTGAGCCTGTGAATACACGAGGTGGTACAAAATGTGTGTAGGGCCCCAACGTTCATGAGAGGGCAATGTGTAAAGGTGTGTCATGGCTGCAATATCAGGTGTATAATGGCTGTTATGCGGGGAAACTCAACACGGGTGTGCAGGAGAAACCATGGATATGTGAGTATGGACACAAGAGTAATAGGGTATGTTGTGCCGGGTGCAATGGAGCGGCCCGTGGAGGTCAGCTAGTACGCAGTTGCGATTTCCAGATAGAGCATCATTTGTGTGGAGACATGCGTGAATGGGCGTATCGTTGTTGGATGTTGTGCGTCAGGTCTGGCAGCCTGGCACGTAAAACCTATATGTCACCCATGAGCGGAACGGAATTCTGCTGTGAAACCCCCAAACCTGGAAAAGCAGAAAGACACAACTACATGAAGACAACGATTTGTCGACGTACAGTCACAGTAACACAAATTCACATCCTATCAACAGTAATAATATGAATGTGTACAGAAACAAACACAGTAGCAGGAATAGGCTGCACATACGAGGAATAGGTCGAATGACACTATCACAACCCAGTTAGCAGCGGCACCCCAGACATGAAAAACTTGCGACATCTGTCCGCTGCATAATGTGCAATATACTGAGCACAAGTTCACCGGAGTGAAGTGTCGGTGTCAGAATGACTAAGGCAATAGTATGCTGTTGAAGCAGGGATAAAACCAATACGCATGTGTAAGTGTCCATGTCCGGGAAATGTATAGGTTAATGGACACACAGATGTATATATAGATAAAAACGCATATATACACATAGCTATATTCATACGGATATATATATATATATATATATATATATATATATATATATATACACACACACACACACACACACACACACACAAGGATATACTACGGATATATATACACAAACAACAGGTAGTGATATATACACATACACACAAAACAAACTATATGTCAGTGTAGATATACACATTCACATAAATAGGTTACTTCACAGCAATTAGTTCTACATTTGGGGACAAATTTCAACAGAATCATGGACAAGTCAAGAAAACACAAGCACAATCATGGACACATTTAAAATATTAGAGCTATTAACTGGAAACATTGACAGAATCAGAGCATATGAATTGATACACATTTTTGGAAGTAAAAGAAGTTTGTAACTCTTAATTATTGTCATTATTCATGAAGTGTAATTCACCACCTTTCCTCCAAATGTCACTAGTTTTAGGAGGGATTAAAAGGGACAGAGTTAAAATTTGAGTCAAAATGAGGGACGGCCCTGAAAATCAGGGACAGTTGAGAGGTATGCTGTGGGTATGTGTTGCCTCGACACATGTGATAGCTCTACATATAGGGTCTATAGGGCCGCCACCAGTCTGAATGGCCAAAGTGGAACCTGCTCTGTAGAACTGTCAGATGTACCAGGGCAGAACATACTTACAGCCATGCATAGTACAGAAATATACATATCGGAGCAAATCAAAGCATAGTCTAGCAGCAGTATAGTTGCTTATGCTACTACATATGACATATCGACATGTCAGGTATACAAGACCTGTAACAAGTAACCAGTACAGATACCTACAACATGAGAAGGTCCCCTAATCAGGACAGTTGCAATGGCTAGAGTATTGTCCATACCACTCAACTGTCCCTGAATGTCAGGTACATCCCTGAGTTTGACTGAAACCCCAACTGTGTCCTTCTTAATCCCTCCTAAATGTAGTGGCTGTTGAAGGAAAGGTGGTGAATTACACTTACTGACTAATGCCAATAAGTAAGAGTTATAAACAACTGTTACTTCACAATATGTGTATTATGTCATATGCTCTGATTCTGTCAATGTGTCAAGTTAATAGCACTACTTTTGTAAAAGTGTCCCTGTTTTTCATGACCTGTCCCTGATTCTGCAGAAATGTGTCCCCGATTGGTGGAGAGTTCTGGTATTGTCACATGTGATGTGTGATGAGGGACTGTCCCATGCAAAGTGGGAAAGGTGTCACTCCCGTCATGCAATCTGAAAGGTGGTCAACGTGCAGTTGGTATGCAGTAGCATGACTCTGCAGACAGCTGCGTTAACAAACTCAAGTCACATGTCAGCATTGCAAAGTATCGGTTCCCATGTATCAGGCAGATGGGAGCAGATCATATGAGGAACACGCATATAATATGATTACATCACTGGACAGGCTGCCGGGTCTGTACAATCGAATGGCTGCCGTCGCAAAATGGTTACACATACCCGATACTGTAGTCATGTAGTCCGATGTAATACGCATCACAAGGGATCACACACACCCAGCGTGAGTGACAAATGTAAGCTGAAATGTTGGAGAGCGAGTGGCTGTAATCGTGTTTGTCTACCAGTATGCCAGTAGTGCCCTGTCAAAGAAATGTGGAGTGTAAACGTGTATAAGGTGCTGTGACCGGAGGTCAGCAGTGCTTAACACTGTGCAAATCCATGCACAACAGCTCCCACCTGCTGGACTGTGCCTTACCCGGTTTGTATCCAAAGGCGTCGGCCTGTCCGCAAACAAAGAACCGTCCTATACACGTGATAGTAGAAGTACCCTGTGCACATAGCTCATGTGAAGTAACAATAGACCATGGCACATGTACAGACAACAGACCGCAAACACCATACAGTGCAGACATCCAACAATATAACAATGTACTGGCAGATATGTCTGGACCACTGGTGTGTGCATGCCTGGCCGTCCTGTGTTTCATTGTGTGAGCATGCCCAGTATGACTGTTACACATGTTGTAGACTGACAATACCGTCATGTGTGTGAGCATGCAAAGTATGGTCAACTGTATTACATGTGTCTCATGTCCAGATAGTACTGTATTGCTGACCCCTCCGTTCTACACAGACAGGTGACATGCTGTGTCTGCAGGGTAGCTAATGGTCATGTGGCATTGACAGTTGCTACATGTCTGTATAGCGTGGGGGGACATGCAACCACAACCACAGTCCTACACAGCACTGTGGATGGTGCACATGACTCTCACATGTGTAGGTGTGAGGGGGGCACAGCCAACAGTTGTACACATCTGCCACTACTGTACTGGTCTGCCGGGTACTCCATGTCAGTGTGTGGACCTACCCAAATTGCTGGTTGGAGGGATACCAGGGTATGTCAGTTCACAGCATTAATTACCAGCACAGTGGTTTTGGAATCCTATTACACATCCTACATCAAACAGCCTGGCCTGTTGTCATCTGTGTGTGTCATAGGGGGTTGGAGTCAGTCACTGGGCATATCCATAGGCCATCATATATCATTTGTCTATATTGGTCAACATCTGTCCAGCTGCATGGAATGTGTGTGGGCTGTACGGACACACATGATGGACAGCCCATAATCTGCAGTGGGTTAGGACACCCTGTGTACTACAGCCTACCATTGTGACCCCCGTATGTGCTACAGAGGTCATGGTGCCACTATGGATGTGTACTGTCTGCTGCCCTAACATTTGGCCACCACAGTCACTTGTATACTCACATACATACCAGAGCAATGGGTAAGTACACATTCTAATACAACTGCCACTTGTTAGGTCAATAGACATACCCTGGTTGTGTTACGGACTGGAGGACAGTGCTGGAGTGCTGCCTATGTCGGATGCACACAGTGCACCTCCCATACATGGCCGAGCACAAGTACTGTCATGTTTGGCATCCATTGTACTGTGTGCTGGTCAGAGAGGTGAAATCTGTGGGTACCTACTGTGTCAGTGCATATACCTTGTTTTGCCTCTTTGCCAAGGGCAGGTCATACTGTGCATGGGCTGTCGCCGACTTTGCCCTACTCAGGTAGTTCCTTCACCAAGTCACACTGTGCCTGCACAGGCCTTGGCAGTGGTGTTGGGCTGTGTGGCCCTGCCCCATGCTGTTCCTGCTGCAACTGTTACTGCAGGATAACATTGTGTAGCATAGCAAATAACATAACAACATGTATGCATGTAGCTTGTAAATACTGCAGAGCCCCAACAGATGTGTCCGGATACCAGAACTGTGAACCGAGCATCCCAAACACATGCACATGTATATGTCTTGCCTGTGCATCCGCCTCAGTATGGAGTGAGTGTTCAGGTGTGTGTGCATTGCTGATGGGTGTTATAAGCCACTACACCAGTGTTTACCTAGCATCCCCTACTAGGAGACTGTAGGGGATGTCCACATAGGCAGTGGTGTGCTACAGCTGTGTCAGACGCCATATATCGGACACATCACAGCTTCCAGGGCAGACAGCACACTCATTCAATCTCATGCCCTGGCCATCGCATAGGGCCTAGCTGTTGAGGGGTATGTCCCTGCACTGACTGTAGGCTCTACCCTGCTCCCTGGGTGGTGCTATGTGTGCAGCCTATAGCACCCAGTACCCCAGGGTACTCATCCATGTGGTTGAACAGATTCATATTGCTGATCTACTAATCACGTGCGTGGAGGACCTGTATGCGCTCACTAGCATGTGTTGACATGGCATCTGTGAACTGGTGCAATACTCTGGATGCAGATGCCTGTGAGATACCCATGATATCCCCAGTTGTGCTGTGTGAGGTACCTGTGGCTAGTACACCTAGGTCAACACATCCCATGGTATCCACTGTGATGCGTTCCCCTTGGCCTGTTTGATGTGTTAGGCACAGGTCAACAAGCTGCTGTGGGAGGTCTCTGTCCACCCCATAGTGCTCCAACATCCCCAGCCCATGTAGACCCTGGTAAGTCACCCTCGGTCTATAAAGTCTTATGTCACCCCAGTAAGGGTTGTTCGGCAGCATACACATCTGCATTGCCCCAACCTCCTGCACATGTTGGTATATGTTGCCTGCTGCAGCCTGTGTCATTTGGTTGGACTGTGTCGTGAAATGTCCCTGCAGGTATACACCGGTGGTGTAGAGTGTGGATGAAACATGTGTGTATGCTGCTTGCTCGCATTAATGTACTGTGTGGGCTGGCCATGTCATCAGCTGATTGTGCTGATCAACACCTGTTTGTGCAGTCTGTACACCCTGACTACCCCACCACTGCTGTCATCCCTCCCAACGTCACCAGGCAGGTATAGACACACCCCTAGCTTAGGTTTGCTAAGGCAGGAGCAGTCCCGAGGCACAGTTCTGCAATGTACGTACAGTATGCCTGACCCCCTCTCCCATGCTGTCAACTATATTGGAGACCTGCACCTAGCTGACTACACACATATACTCCAGGGACCAGCAGCACACCCTGGTGATAAATGTGATACACCATAGTCAACCTCATCTGCATGGTATAGTCTTCTAATGAATAGTTATATGACCCATACCGAACCTCCAACATATTAACCACTGCTCAGTGATGCTCAGATCCACACACAACTGGCAACAGGTGCCTTACCATCACCATATTCAATGTCCCATGGTCTTCCTAACAACAAAATAACCAGTGTCTACATGACTACAACCCGTGGCCCTGCACACCACAGACGATGTGCAATAACGCCATGCCATGGCAGATATACATAGATCCCAGGTTATCACGTACAGATCATCTGGCACAAATAGTCAATAGTGCTGATGTCCCCAGACATATGTTCACATCTATGTCCACCTCTACATCTACATATATCACATATATTATTTGTATGCATATATACATGGACATATATATATATATATATATATATATATATATATATATATATATATATATATGTATATATACATACACACATATACATGTACACACATATGTATATATGGCATTTATATCACAAAAGCGAACCACATGACAGCAATGCATTAGATAGGAATGGAAAGGAAACTACATGTGCCACCTGCATCATGTAGTGTTGTTAATATCAAGGCACGTGTGTTATGTTGCATCACACGGGTCAGACCGTAGCAAGGGTAAGAGTAGGGCTGCTGACAGTTACTCACCAGACCTATTGGCGACTGTATGTGTTGACAACCCAGTGTCTTGGCACAATATGCGGGCTGTGGACACTAAATAGGTCAGCAACAAAACAAACTGGACACATCTTGCAGCTAGTCACCCACAGATACCAACACATATGCTATAACTGCCAAACACATACCTGCCATGCCCTGGAATCGAGCATCTACCTGTCTAGTCTACCACACTACAGCATTATGCAGTAACAGAACGCGCTACCGAGTTCCGCATCACCGCACTCCCACAGGCATACTTCTAGCTGGATGACATCTTCCGCAAAGACAAAGACGCCGATAAGGAATGTATGTTGTGTGAGTCATCTAAAAGCATTACTCTGTCCCCAGGCAGCTGGAAACACACACACACACACACACTTGGCAGGGCTGGGAGTCAAACATACACCTAACTACCTTATCACACTACAGCATTACGCAGTTACAGAACGTGCTACCAAGATTACTGAACACAGCACTCCCAGAGGCATACTTCTAGGTGGATGACATCATCTGCAAAGGCAAAGATGCTGATAGGGAATGTATGTGGTGTGAGGCGTCTAAAAGCATTACTGTGTCCCCAGGCAGCTGGAAACACACACACACACACACACACACACACACACACACACACACACACACACACACAGGCACACACTTGTCAGGGCTGAGAGTCAAACATACACCTAACTACCTTATCAGACTACAGCATTACGCAGTTACAGAACGCGCTACCAAGATTACTGAACACAGCACTCCCAGAGGCATACTTCTAGGTGGATGACATCATCCTCAAAGGCAAGGACGCCGATAGGGACTGTGTAGAGAGTGAGCAGTCTGAAAGCATATTACTGTCCTAAGGTAGACATAGACAAACACATGGCAGTGGTGTGATCAGGGCAACTAAATATCTACAGAGCACTACAACAACACTACATAGATACGGGATGCGCCACAGACAGTACACCCTTCAAGACAGTCAACCAGTGTGTTCAATGTAGGCATCCATCGTGACGAAAATGGACATCTGTTGCCTGGATGACCACCATCGCTATACAGGATGTCAATCGCCATGCCCATACACAGAGGCACATCACCGACACAAGGTGTCACTGGGCATGCCCACACGCTTAGTATCACACATCAATTTGGAATATACTGTGTGTCCATCTACACAACGGCGTACTGGCATGCTCACACACTTAGCAGTTGCAAAGGGCCGTCTTGCATGCACACGGATTCTAAACATGGAAGGGCACAGTTTGGAATGTACTGTGTGTCCATCTACACAACTGCGTACTGGGCATGCTCACACACTTAGCAGTTGCAAAGGGCCGTCTTGCATGCACATGGATTCTAAACACAGAAGGGCACAGTTTGGAATGTACTGTGTGTCCATCTACACAACGGCGTACTGGGCATGCTCACACACTTAGCAGTTGCAAAGGGCCGTCTTGCATGCACACGGATTCTAAACACGGAAGGGCATAGTTTGGAATGTACTGTGTGTCCATCTACACAATGGCGTACTGGGCATGCTCACACACTTAGTTGCAAAGGGCCGTCTTGCATGCACACGGATTCTAAACATGGAAGGGCACAGTATGATGTTACTGTCCCCACATACATGAAGGCCACTCACATGTACTGACCAGTACACACTCAGGAGCCATCACAGATGTCTCAGGTGCAGATCACAGAGGTACACACTGCAATCTACAATGTAGCCCTCAGACATCACCATGTCGTTGGACCACAATACACAACCATACATTACCACAACACCGTGTGACTCATGACCAGTGGACTGTACATAGGTCTACAACAACTGTGCAGACTACACATGTACCGACAGGGTTCCATCATGTGTTATGCATTGCAATGATACCACTGTACATAACCAGGTCGGCTCTACACATACCAGGGGGCCAGGGTCTTACACAACTGTGACAGATGACTGTCGCTGCACACCAAAGAACACACATGTTTGGATATGACATACATGTAATCGCAGTGGATATGTGCATGGACCACCCACACAACACATATGTACATAGCATAGCTTTTGCTGTCCTCCATGCAGACAAGTGGCTACAGCAATCACACGCACGCAAACGGAAGGTGGGTCCATGGCTGTTGAATGCTAACAGTACATGTGGTAGCAATGTTGACTGAGGACACATTCCCTCTGTACTAGTTACCCATGACACCCATCATATCATACAACAGTCCATGTTCATAGGTTCAAAGGTTCATAGGTTCATACTAGGCTATCTGCCCTGGGGCAATTATAAGCCTAGCCCGATTCTGTATGGCTTACGCCACCCCTTGATTTGAGTATACTGTGCCCTTTTTAAGGTTTAGTTTACTGTGCCTCTGTCTAATAGTGACACGGGAGTAATCCCTGGGACAAACCTACGATCCCCCATCCACCTATTGAGATTCTTCTTGAAGAGATTCAGTGAGGTGCTCTGCCTCACATGAACTGGAATTCTATTCCAGAGCGAAGGGAGCCTCTGGGTTATGAACCTGTCCCTCCAGCAAGTTCTATTTATTTCTGTGCTGAGGTTCAAGTCCCTCGAGCGTGTGACTCTAAGGGATTTAGATTTACTGAGGTGGAGCATGTCCATTAATTCTGGATTTGACATAGCTTTGTATGTCAGGCATAGATCGCCTCGAAGTAGGCGGTATGCAACTGAGTAGAGCTGGAGTTTTTTTAATCGAGCAGCATATGGCATCTGTTTGAGACCCTTGATCCTCTTGGTGAGATACCTTTGGGGTCTCTCTAATTGCTGCAGGTGTCGGGTAAGGTACATCCCAAAAGGGGCATTGTATTCTATGATGGGCCTGATGAGGGATGAACAAACAGGCACAATTACCTCTCTTGATCTAGATGTGAAACCCTTCGTGATGAGGTGGGCTATGTAGAAGGTCTTTCTAACCACTTTGGCAATGCGGTTTTCAAAGGAGAGATTGCTATCAACTTGGGTCCCCAGGTCCCTAATAACTTTGTACTTAATGGGTTTCCGCCTATGTGGTAATTTGTGGGCACATTGTTTTTGCCAAAGGGTATGACTATACATTTTTTGGCATTTAGCTTTAAACCATGGCACTGGCACCAGTTATCTGTCTCTGTGAGACCTTTTTGAAGGATGTTTGTGTCAGCTGGAGAGTCGATTATGGCGCCCAGTTTGCAGTCGTCTGCAAACTTGGTGAGCCATAGTCCTCCCACGTTTGCATGTACCTCGGAAAAGTATATACCGAACAAGAGTGGTCCCAGGACAGACCAAGTGGGGTATTGTGTCAAATGCCTTTGCAAGGTCCAGATAGGCTGTGTGGACTACCTTCCCTTCATCTATGGCTTTGATGACTGTTTCAAAGAAGTCAACCAGGTTCAAAAGGCAGGATCTGCTCTTGACAAAGCCGAACTGGGTAGGATCTAGTGTCTGTAGGTCCCCAATGTCTTTGTTTATGAGCTCCATGATGATCCTCTCCATAGCCTTGCAGACTAAGCTAGTCAGGCTTATGGGGCGATAGTTTCCAGGGTCCGTAGAGGCTCCACCTTTGTGGAGTGGGACCACTGTTGCTGTACGCCATTCTGTGGGCACATATCCTGTATTGAGGTTGAGATTGTATAGCTGTTTTATTTGAGGGATTAGTTCCTCTTGGAGTTCATGTAGGACACAACCTGGGATGCCATCTGGTCCCATGGAAGCAGTGTTTTTTGCTTTGGAGAGGGCAGCCTTCACCTGAGCATCAATGATGTTTGGGAGGCAGCCCTCTGCCGGGATAGATACTTGCTCTTTTGGGGGGAGGGGGTGGAAAAGTTTGCACTGAACCTGTCTGCCAGGATATTGGCGATGTCTGTGGGTTCAGTGTATTTTTTGTTGTTTAGAATCAACTCAGAACAAGTCTGGGAGTTGCATCCCAGGTTCCTAACATAATTGAAAAAAGCCTTATGATTGTCTTTGGTGTCCTGTGCAATTTTTCTCTCGAAGCTGGCCTTGGAGGATTTTATGAGGGATCGTAATTTTTTGCTAGTACTAATCAGAGATGCCTTCCCTATTAGGGATTTTGCTCTATCATGTAGTAGCTTCCTCCTTCTGTTGTACAGTTTATTTATGGCAGGGGTCCACCAGACTGGACGCCTGCCTTTGGATGATAAGGTCTTGGTTTTGTTTGGGATAGCATGATCCATGCATTCCTGGAGATATCCGTAGAATGTGTTTATATAGGATTCTGCAGTTTGGGCCGTAGTTTCCACTGGCCCTGGGGCCTTGAAGGATTCTACTTTAGTTTTGAGAAGTTTTTCACTGTGGTTTTCTGGGCTGGTGGTGGGGTCGGGATGTGCACATCCAGTGAAATTAATTTATGGTCTGATCTTACCAATGAGGGATATACTTCTGGTGTGGAGCATAGAGTCCCCATGTTGGTAATGATCAGGTCTAGTATGTTGGCCCCTCTTGTGGGAGTGGTGACTAGTTGTTCCATAGCATTTGAGTTGATAATTTCCAGGAACCTTTGGGCTAAGGTGCTGGGGCTTGAGTAGTGCTCCCAGTCAATGTTTGGGTAGTTGAAGTCACCCAATATAATGGTGTTCGGAGAGATCTTCATGTTCTCCAATGTTTTCAGGAAAGCCGAGTGGGATTCCTGACTTTGAGAGGGTGGTCTGTAGGATGCTATAAACTGAAAAGCCGTCTTGCCCACTGTTAGTTGCACATGGATGGTCTCTGATACTTCGTGCAATGCCACTAACCTGGAGGTGTGGATATCCTTGATAAATATGGAAACTCCCTCTCCTTTTGTGGTTCGGTCCGGGTTTTTCGGTCGAAAAGCATGATATGAGGTATAGCCTGGTAGTGCTGGGGTGCTCTATGGAGCCTTAAACCAGGTTTCTGTCACTGCACAGATATCGATGTTCTCCATACTGAGGAGAGCTTCGAGTGCATGCATCTTGAGGTTAAGACTTCTGGCATTAAGCAGCATTACCCCTAGTTTCTTGTTCCTTGTGCTGTCTATGGGGGTGGGTTTGACTTTTGAGCCTTGCCTAAAAAAGGCACTATGGGGGTGGCAAGAGCCTTTGCCAATATCCGAAAGCCCAGTGGTGACAGGTGCAAGCCGTCCCTAGTGAAGCAACGTGGCTTGTCGAGCATGTCATCCCAGGCTGACAGACACTGGATCCCCTTTGAATGACACCAAAATTTTAGCCAATTGTTAAAATCGATCATTTTGTCTTTGTACTGTGGCATCATTCTAGGTGAGGGTAAGATGCTGCTCAAGGTCAGGGTCATACCAGCCTGGGCTACATGATTAGAGAGCTCCTCTATGTCTCTTTTCATGTAGTCCAGGGAGGTACATCTCAGGTCATTCACACCAGCATGTACAATGTCTGAGTCATATTTGTATTTGCTTTGGAGTGACCTGAGTGCTTGCGTTATGTGGCGGATCCTAGCACCCGACAGGCAGCTCACCGTGACCTTCTCTTTATTCAGCCTGGTGAGCGGGACGTCAGTGTGTCTGACAATAGAGTCACCTATTACAAGAGTATCAGGTGTGTTATTCAGCCTTAAGGGCTGTGGCTGCTTGGCACACTGACTTTGTGGGCTATGTGTTGTGTGTGTTTTGTTTTGAGGTAGCGTTTGCATGGATGTCTGCTTTGGAGGTGTCTGTTGCTTAGGTAGATTTTTATTTAGAGCCTCCGAGTATGTTTTTGTGTATTTATGTGTTTGGTTTGCTGATGTGGTGGGACTATGTGATACTGGAATTGTGTTGTGTGAGGTTACCCTCTCCTCCTGACTGGTTACACCAGTTTTGAGATGAGAGAGCTCAGCCTCCAGTTTGGCTAAATAGTTGCATCTCTCACACATATTTGAACCTGTTTGGAGGAGGAGAGGGTTGTCCGTGTACATGAGACAGTTGTAACATTGCCTCAAAATTCCCAAATTCACCAGCTGGACTGGAGAAGAAACCATTGACTGACCTTTGGACATGCTAGAGTAATATAGGGAAACTGAATTTAAGACAGACCAATAGAGGACAGGGTAATCGTAGAGAGTATAAGAGTAAGTAGTGCTTATGGTTTAATAGTGCTAACTTGTAGGATTACTTAATTGGACCAGTGAAGGGCCTTAGAATGAGAATATGATGTTTAAATTGAGAGATAGAGCAGTTCTAAGGGAAAAGTGAAGAGCAGACTTTGTGGAGCCAGGAATAGTTTAAACCCAATTAGGCGGCGCTGTTGCGCTATGCACAAAAACGCGCAAAACCGCGCAAAAGAGGGTTTTAAGAGAGGAAGATGAAGGAGTTAGGAATTGACCCAAAATGGCCAAAAAAACTACAGTTTCAAGTCAGTAACCACTCCCACAGGGGCAGGCAGGCTGCTCAATGTTTTTCACTGCCACTGATCAACAGAGAGACTTCTCTTTAGCCCAAGCAAAAAATGGCTTCCAAGAAACTTACAAACAGTTCAAGAACAGCAAGCCTATAACTGAACTTTTTTCAATCTCAGAAAAGTGGGAAAAAAGCAAGATTGTTTTTTTGTTTTTTCAGAGATAGCAGAAGTTCACAAGTATCAACAAGTTATAACAGTGCAGTAAATGACCCCACACAAGAGTGCTAGGCCAAAGACAGATAAAATGCAAGTTTTGAGAAAAAAACGATTTTAAAAATAAGTGCAAACAGGAAATTCAGTAAACAGCTCTAGGTTGTGCTCTAAATACAGTTACTAATGCAGAAATCAAGTTTAACAAGCCAGAAAATGCTCAAAATAGGCGGCTATGGAGAAAAACTTAGCAAAGAAACAGAGGAAAAATACTTAAAATCTCAAAAGTGGCTCCTTTCTTCTCTCAGCATTTTCTCCTCTTGGTGGGTGCTTCACCAACAGCCAACAAGCCTGAAAAGATGCCAAAACCACGAGGCAACCAGGTTTTAAGAGAGGAAGATGAAGGAGTTAGGAATTGACCCAAAATGGCCAATAAAACTACAGTTTCAAGTCAGTAACCACTCCCACAGGGGCAGGCAGGCTGCTCAATGTTTTTCACTGCCACTGATCAACAGAGAGACTTCCCTTTAGTCCAAGCAACAAAATGGCCTCCAAGAAACTTACAAACAGTTCAAGAACAGCAAGCCTGTAACTGAACTTTTTTAAATCTCAGAAAAGTGGGAAAAAAGCAAGATTTTTTTTTTTTGTTTTTTTCAGAGATAGCAGAGGTTCACAAGTATCAACAAGTTATAACAGTGCAGTAAATGACCCCACACATGAGTGCTAGGCCAAAGACAGATAAAATGCAAGTTTTGAGAAAAAAACGATTTTAAAAATAAGTGCAAACAGGAAATTCAGTAAACAGCTCTAGGTTGTGCTCTAAATACAGTTACTAATGCAGAAATCAAGTTTAACAAGCCAGAAAATGCTCAAAATAGGCGGCTATGCAGAAAAACTTAGCAAATAAACAGAGGAAAAATACTTGTGTTATGTATGTCATCACACATGTCCACCAATTGCAATGCATACAAACATGGCTATATGACAGGCATGTAGGACCAACACACATGTACAATTTGTGGTGTGCATGCAGCTACCATGCATGTGCAGTAGCTGATGTATGTAACTCATCTGTGCCCAACTACAACATGCAGTTGCAATGCAGCCCCATCATTGACACCTGTATATGGTGACATACTGACAGTACGGTAGGATGTACATCAGCTATGGATGGATGTGTGTACATAAAGTGGTGATCCACCTGTGCAGATGGATGTTTGCCAGGGACGGCTCACAGGTGTGTCACACACCATCCTATTATTACATGTGCAAACAGGATGCTATGTTACTGTTACTTGACGGTGAAGACATAAAACCTACACAGCGGTCAGGTGTTACTGACTGTAAGTCACTTGGCTATATGACAGGCATGTAGGACCAGCACACATGTACAATTTGTGGTGTGCATGCAGCTACCATGCATGTGCAGTAGCTGATGTATGTAACTCATCTGTGCCCAACTACAACATGCAGTTGCAATGCAGCCCCATCATTGACACCTGAATATGGTGACATACTGACAGTACGGTAGGAGGTAAATCAGCTATGGATGGATGTATGTACATAAAGTGGTGATCCACCTGTGCAGATGGATATTTGCCGGGGACGGCTCACAGGTGTTTCACACGTCATCCTACCATTACATGTGCAAACAGGGCGCTATGTTACTGTTACTTGACGGTGAAGACATAAAACCTACACAGCGGTCAGGAGTTACTGACTGTAAGTCACTTGACACCTGTAACACTTACACCCTCCCGTGTGCATATAGCAGCACAATTGCCAGACGTAGTGTTGCTACACATAATGTGGCCAATACTGTCAGACGTATCATCATTTAGCAGGTGTATCTTTCACAGTACTGCCATGGGTGTTTGCTTGTGTGACCATATATGCCACATATGGTGGGGAATACTTCCCAATTGTTACACACCCCTGTACACTGTTGTAGAGATCTGTACATACTGCAGTGTGGAAGGCATGACGTAGGCAGGGGTGGTGTGTGTATCACACACATATCAGCTATCCATATGTGAATGACATTTGTGGTCTCCACAGTGTGTGTGTGTGTGTGTGTGTGTGTGTGTGTGTGTGTGTGTGTGTGTGTGTGTGTGTGTGTGTGTGTGTGTGTGTGTTTGTGTGTGTGTGTGTGTGTGTGTGTGTGTGTGTGTGTGTGTGTGTGTGTATGTATGGCTGTCTGGTGCATGGTGTGAAGGTGTATGCTACCATACAGAACACACAGGATCCCTAACTCCTCATGGTGATGCAGTCTACTACCCTGTTGATGCCATCGGTCTCAGCCATACTGGCTACCTGTACATGTTCTTTCTCTGTGTTGCGTCGTGTGGGTGCACAGTACTGTGAGGGTGATGACCACACAGGCAGGGGTCCTCACCTCAACACTATGGGGTGTGCGTTACAGTGTTGTTGACCCCATGAGTGTGGGCATGTTCCTGTAATGTGACAGGGTATTAATGCTACACAGTGAGGCCTCATGCTATCAAGTGGCCTATAACGTTATCATCGGCTGGACCGCTGTGTACAATCCCTGCACCATGTCAACATACCTGTGATGTGACCTGGTATGGATGTCACGTCTCTAGCCACTGTAGCCCATTAAACTGCCCACAAGCTTCTGGATCAGTATATGTGTGGACATCTGTGGTATGTTAGCCTTTCCAACAGTCAGGTTGAGGCTACATATAGCATGCTGATATTGCCATACATGCCTGTGAGTACTCCACAGTTACACATGGGAGACTGAAAACACTGCTACCTGTAGGCACATGCAAGTAGACCATAAGGAGGGAACCAGGGCATCATTACCAACATGCTGTTACTGTTTTTACCGAGACACATACTGTGAACATATAACAATGCATGCTAAACCTGTACTACATGGTATGCTGGTGTGTGTCAACAGTACACAACTAATGTAATATACACTTCTCTCACTATTCTTACACAACTAATGTAATATACACTTCTCTCACTATTCTTACACAACTAATGTAATATACACTTTTCTCACTATTCTGTTCACCCTGTGCATTAGACCATTTGAGCATGTCCCTACACCAATGGTTTGGTTGACAGGGACGCGGCACAGGCTTCATCATATGCACAGGGTGATAATGTTTGCCAGGGGCATAGGCTGCACCAATGGATGACATCATGTGTGTGGGTAAAGGCCGGTGATATGATTGGACATGTCTGTTCAGTATGCATGTGGGTGTTATGGTGCCCTACAGATGTGTTTGCTGTGTGCGTGTATGTGTGCACACAGTTCTGCCTTTTGTGAGGCCTACACAGGGGTATTATTGACAGCTCCAGATTGTACAGACCAGGTTGTATAGGTCACTGTGTCCAGCCACGGCCACGTGACCTGTGCCTGCCAGGGGTTGCACGGGCACTACCAGGCGGAGGTACAGATTGGCTACTGTCCAACAACACATGTCTACTGGAACCATGTCCCCGCTGGGCACGTCCAGGGCCACGTCCATGTGTCCTGCTGTGTCCTGGTGTGGACAGCGCAGCACCAGCTGCACTGCTACTGCTACTGGCACTATGGGAGCGGGCATGTGAGGTGGCACACTCACGTTGACCTGCACTAGGTGGTGTAGCTGGCCTACGTCCACGTGGTCTATGCCTCACTCCTACCAGATGTTCAAGCACAGACAGCTCACGCTCGTGGATTGCCATGCCACAGTCAAGGATTCCGACCATGTCACCCAATCACCTGTCCAGAACATCAGCAATCTGCTGTTGAGCATTTGCCAATGCCTGGATGTTGTAATTTAGGGTATGGATAGCAGCCCTCTGCAGCCTCTGCCCTTCTCTGTTCTGCCATTCAGCCCATGCCTGTGCCGCTATTACAGTCTGGAACATGCGTCTGGTGATACCAGCTGCTGTGCTCTGTCCTGCAGGTGCATGTCTGCCAGAGGTTCTCCTACGAGCAGTACCAGCCACATGCCTGTGTGGCACATCTGCAGTCATTACACTGACACCATGGTGTGGAGACACACCTTCTGTAGCCACCACATGTTTCTGTTCCACGCTAACAGACGCTGACTGTCCTTCCTCTATGGCCACCGGTGATGCGATATGTGTTGGCAGCAGAAATGTGTGCGGGGAAGAGGGGCACATAGCTGGGATGGCAACCCTTGGCACAGATTCAGCCCCTGACAACCCTGCCTGTACCTCATACATATGTTCATCACTGCTAGAATCTGTGAGGACACTAACATCAGATGGACCGCAGGAGGGTAATGCACCTACATCCCCTGTGAATGCAAAGAAAGACTCTAAATTACAATAGACACACACACTCACACAGACACACACTCACACAAACACACACACACACACATACACACACACACACACACACACACACACTCACACAGACACACACAGACTCACACAGACTCACACAGACACACATAGACACACCATGCATTTGATTTGACAGATGGCATGCAGCATGCATGTGATACAGCAGATGGCATGCAGCTCAGACATTAATAGTGTTAGTTAGCATACCTCCCGGGGTGCACACTACAGCAAGCAGGTGTTATATCAGTAGCCATGCAGTTCATACAATCATGGTAGTATGCATGCATCTCCGTGATACACCATGTGGACCAGAACAGGATAACAGTACACATGGCTGACGTGACCTTGACATGTAATCTGCTGACGTGTGCATTAACATGCATACATGTCTGACACAATGGTGTCCTGACACATGCACAGCGTCATAATGGGCATCACATTGCGGTGTTGTCTGTATGCCCTACAGATAGAATGCATGTTTAGCAAATGTGCATGAGCATGGAAGGGTAGTGTGAGCTGTCTACATTGCAATACAGTGTGAAGTACAGACACTGTGCCATTGCATGGCATCATGAGGCATCTATATTGCTATACAGTGCATAATATGTGCACATTGCATAGCCATAACTGCATGCATACCCATGACATAACCATGGATTGTGACCCACGATGCTGAGGTGTATACACACCAAATCATGCTGTGTCATGTGACAGGTTACTGGAGGACCTACAGATGACAACCCTGCACAACTACTACAGAGACTTAGCTGCCTGGCAACCATGTCCACACATAGCAGACTTATCAATTCACCATGTCCCACATGACATTGATGTACCACACACACGAGGTGCACAGCTAATTATGATGTCCTACAGCAGCAAGGGAAATGTACAGTATCTGTGGTCTGATGTGGTGTCAATGTCTGTGGAAGCTGTACAGGTGACTACTGTCATGCTATGACACAATCGTGATGTTCAACACATCTTATATGGTAGACTTCAGTGATACCTCCACTAGCTGTGCACAGGCTTTTAGGATGTCCAGTGTACCACATCAACTGTATAATCAGTCAACTAAGGCTATAATTGGACCATGTGTGGACAATGTGCAACAGGGTGTATACACATCACATCTTCTGTGTGGCTACATGTCTCTGGACATCCCCCATGGTGATGTGTGCACATGTGTTGGCCAAATGTGTGTGACGGCAGTCTATCTCACATGTCTGTGTTGTCCCATATGACATACACCCATAGATGTCAGATATGTCACCATCCACAGGGCTATGCAGACAACGGGTTGTATGTTTGGTATGTGGGGTATGGGTTATGGGATAGTGTGACAATATTGCAGCCAGAACACTACATGTCTGGGACATGTCAGATGGCACATCACAATGTGTGCACTCATTGCAGGGGCATATAACACAATGGTGACTCCTGTGGGATGCCCATATCACAGCTCACTGTGTGGTACTGTTTGCATACCAGACGTGTTGTTCCAATGTATAGTACATATGTCCACACATGTAGCAATGACAAATACTGTGGTTTCATGTCGGTGTATCATTTCATTTGTATATATTGCACATGGGTAGCCAGTGTGAATGATGGGTAATGTGACCTGTATATTGTGACTGGACCGAACATCAAGTGTACAAGTGTTAACTGGCCACATGGCGAATAGATCTATGCCTTCACATGCCTGATACTGATGACAGTCTCACCTGCAATGGACTGATGTCTGTGAGGCACGCCAGAGGTACCTGTATAGGGGTGACACAGCAGTTTGAATATTATCCATGACTGTATGACAGCCACAGGGTGCACTGTGCATGTTAACACATTCACCTGTACAATAGCATATAGTATGCACATGTGTGCATACACATGGTAGCATACTGTAGTATGCAGCATGTGTCAACATACCTTGCATATGATGTTACATTACATAATGTACAGTAACACATGCAACTAAATGGGATATAATAGTCATATGTGCAGGACTGACTTACCAGGCAACTCCAGGCTCATTGGTTGGGAGATACCCACCTCCAAGATGGCAGCTAGTGTTTGTGGATGCTGTTCTGAGGGTGTCCCCAGACTGGCCAGTAGCTCCTCGGTGTGTGTGAGTGGGGTCTGGGTTGGTGGCCCACCACCTGTTCCTCCTTGTTCCCTGGCGATTGCAGGGGCACGCTGTTTTGCATGTCGTATCAAGTCCGTGCAGTGTCTGCGCACCTGCTGGTAGGTGTGGTTATGGCCACCCACATCATTCAACCTCCTGCGAAGATCCTGCCACAGGTCGTCACACTGCTGGGCATGCTGTGGCACATGGCTGAACAACACCTCGTAGTTCTCATGGAGGTATGGGATGAGGACATCATCCTCCTGGCAGCTGTACGCTGGCAGGCATGTACGAGGCATTATCTGTAAGAAATAATGATCGTGACAGGTCACAGTATCAGAGATGTACAGAGATACTGCTGCACTTACATTTCTAGTAAATCTAGTACATTTGCACAGTTATCTTTGCAGATCATCATGACACTGACATGACTGACATGTTTGTGTCACACACATGTAACACCCGTTATGCATTGGATATCATCACCATATATGTGTGTCACCTCATTACATTGTTTAAACTCCATGTGAATGCTGTCTTGATGTGGGCATGTCTGTTTGCCTGCGCTGGTGTTCTTACCTATCAGCACATGCCTGGATGTGTCCACAGTAATGCTGTTGACCTTGATGTTGTGTATATGTCACATATCAACACATACAATGCCTTAATGGACTTGAGCAGTGACAATGCACACATACGCATGGACACCTGTACATGCATGTGTTTTGCCATATACATCTACACAGCACTGTACAGCTGTTCAACATCCTGCCACGGATCACCTGTGTTTCACATGTGATAGACATCAGACAATGGCTAGTCGGACGTCATTTGCAAGGATGGTTATCAACTATAGCATGTACAGGCGAGGTTTCCTAGCTGTATCCGACAGCCATTTTGCCACCGTGAGGTGCATCAGTGCCACATTACTGATCCAGACAGTTGATACTACATCTACCATGCGGTCATCACACCATGTATGACAGAGATGACATGTGCAGCTTTGAAGGACAGGGTTGCATGGTATGGCGAGAGTATGTCACATGTATGGCACAGGGATCTGTCCAGCATGTGGCGATCCTAGTAGCGGGACGGTGGCTGTCCATGACGTATGTCTTTCAGATCAGGATATGGATATGTAGCATGTCCAACATCATAGTGTAGCACATGTCTTTATGCAAGGTAGACAGCATGCTACATAGTGGAGGTGAGGATTGTGAAGGCTGGTATCGCCCATCCATGCATGGCCAATACCCGTTAAAGGTGATATGTGATCCAATATTGGTCACCCAAGTGCTGTGTATGCCTGTCCAATGATCTCCATGCTCACGGATGGCACCCTGTCATGACATGGGTACCTCGTATGACTACCTAAGGGGCCTAGAGGCATCACTAACTCAGGGAGGTGAACTGCACAGCACCATCCCTTATACAGTGTCCATAATGTTGACCGCAGCCTAGGTGTAGTTGATGGGTACAGGGATATTCACCTAGCGGTGACAATGCTGATATCATCTGTCAGAATGTGCACATATGTCGCACACGTCACCCACAAAGCCCATTCTGTATGTTGTTCACAACACTGAGACATCTATTGCTCATAGGTCATGGCCATTCACAGCCTTACATACACAGATGCCTCACATTTGTCTGTGTGGTATGGGCTACAATGAGGGTGGAGTACAACACATTAATCCTGTTTTACTGTAGCTGGCACTGGTGTGATATGCACATGTCCCTCTGGCACCTTTTGTAGTGTTGATTCTGTCAACAGGCCACTGGTAGAACACTCCTGTGACATACAAAGGTATATGTAGTCAAACATCCATACTGTCATGTACATCTGTACTGCTAACATCTACATTGATAATGGTTCATGGACTTGCATACCATACTCAGCAGGGTAATAGTGCAGTGCCACCAGTTATGACTGTCGTCACCACTTGTGGGTTGATATTATCCAACACCCTATCTGTATTGTATTTTCATGCTCAGCACTTGTTCAGAACTTGTGGGCACTTCATGAGCTACTGATTAATATAGCACCCATTCCACACCATTTCTCACAAGTACAATGTCTGTACTTACATTTCCAGCTTGCTTACAGTACAACAGCTGTTGTACACATGTAACTCACATATCTTGTGAGACATGGTTGTATATACAGGCATGTCCAACTGTCACGTACCAGTGCTTTTGCCTGTCTATATGATGAATATGTTGTTACATGTGGCAATAGAGCAATTGTCTCATGTACACAGTCAATGCTCACCTCCCAACATATGACACTACAGCCTGTGGGAGATGCACATATGCAGCCCTGCTGGGAGTAATGCTGTCACCAACCCTGACTGAACTTGACAATCATGTGGGGATGTGTAACATTCGCAACACACCCCACTCATCACATAGTCTCACAAGATCTCCACCACCACAGGCCACACATACGAGTACAACTTGTGCAGTACCTCTCCATACTCTGTGTAGGCACCAAAGACAGCCCCCATCACCAAACACAACAACAATAACTTATAGCACACAGACTCATGTGTGCCCATCACATACAGCCAATAGGGTGTTATAACATACACAACACACCTGTCATAGGTGACTCTGTAGGCGGTCACACTGATGTTCCACTCAGCAGGCTACACAAGGCGGTAGTCGCTTACATCTTGCTGTTGGGTAACTGGTTCTGCAACATAACCTATGCACCCATGCCACAACTCACCAGGTACAATTTGACTGCCATTCTCCATGTTAGTGTGACTGCGCTGAGATGCAACTTCACAGACTATGTGTGCAGGGACATGCAATAGCTCACCGGTCTTGTAGCCCTGAAGGTATGGGCCAAGCCCTGGGGAGCATTATGCATTCCTCTGGACCTGTTACCACTGTACAATGACTGACTGTGTCACTTCAACAGTTGCCTGTGCTTCCGCTGTCATTCCACAGGCATCTGGTATCTGTCCACTTTGACTGACATGGTCAACAAAACATGATGCTTTGGCACAGATGACCTGCACCTGTCAGCCCTGGGAGTACAGATAACATGTAAGGCTCTTGCTGCTTCTATACTGCCTGTCTTGCACAGTTTCCAATAACATTCACCACCAGAACGGGAACAGGAAAGCAAAACATAGGGGTCATGTGACGCAGTGCTTGACATCTTCAACTCTGACACACGCAGGCCATCCAATATTGGATCAACAATGCCATTTCTCCTACAGGAGAGGCAGAACTCTTGGCTCTCTTTTTTCACATTTTAAACATATAGAAAGTGGGGGAGCAATACACCAACAAATTACTATGTCTGGGGATATATTAGTAGGCACATTCCCGTGTGGCCATTGCGGTTCATGTAAACAAATAAATAAGAGTAAGGAATTTAGTAGTCGCAATACCAGTAAAGTGTACCAATGCAGAATATTTGGCAACTGTAGCAGCAGTTGGGTGGTCTATTTGGCAACATGTCGGTGTCAAGCTTTCTATGTAGGCCAAACTTCTAGACCACTAAGAACACGCATCAACGAACATAGATCAGACATTAAAACCAGGAAGGAAACCAATGCCTTATTTAGGCATGTTTTGAAACATCCTGAAGCACAGTTTTCTTTTGTAATCATTGATAGAATTCTGGGGGACTGTAGTAATCCCCAGGGATGGCACAGAATACTTACTCACAAGGAACAGCATTGGATTATTACATTGGGCGCTTTATTCCCTCCTGGACTGAATGACCATTTGTAAACATGGAGATATAGTTTTTCTCATGTGTCATATAGTATCCGATGAAGGACAGCCATTGGCATATCGACATACCTGCTTCAAGTACAGCTGCAGGAACTATATTGGAACATTGGATTAAGCATGGATTTTCCAATTCGGCCACATCATTATTTGCTGACCACATTTTTTCTGTTGGAACCATCCTTGCATTTTATTCATGCTGTGGATGTGATTCTTTGGTTATGACAGCATTTATGATATATGTCTTTAGCATAATTAGACTCTCAGTTATGCCATACTATTTACATTCATGTTTTATAATTTAATATGTGGGGGTTAGTTCAGAATATATTTTCTATCTTTTATTTTTCAATTCCCAATATATATTTTTGTAACATATTGTTAAGTCATGACTGCATTTACTATCATGCATTACTGCAGGTTACATTTTGTGTGCTTTCTCTTTAATTATTTATTGGTTGCATTCATTTGTCTCTCAGGTGGGGTGTGCCTATAAATGGATTGTATTTTTGGTGAACTGTTTATACACTGAAGAAGGCATTGGTTGCCGAAACCGGTCTGTTTAATAAAAGGTTTATTATTCAGCTATTTACATGTTTTTGATTTAATCATTCTATTTTTATTACTTCTGGATCGTATATTGCTGGCCTTGTGTTGTTTACGCCTTATAATGGATCACTTCAATATCTCTGCAGTGACTGGGACCTGCCTCTAGGCTCTGCAGAGCACACCTGCAATGACAGGTTATACACAGACCATACCTTTCAGTCATGTAACCTGGACCGGCACACCCATGGCTGAGGTGTTCCCATATTCCACTATGTTGTACACACATCCTGGCTAGTTACTTAGCACAATGCATCAGAGGTGCTCCACGTGCAACTAACTGTGGCCTGAACTGCTATACACGTTGTAGCAAGCTATGGATTCAACAACATACCCCACGGTTACCAGACCTCATTTCTTGGTGTACTGGACAGTAGGGCTCAGACAGGTACTACTGATGTGAGACTGACACTACCCCACACTTAACTGGGATAGCCACTCATGTACTGACACATTAGGCCAACGCTGTCCGGGATTCATAACCTTCACTCGGCTGGATCAACCCATACACACCACCTCCAAGACCAACAATATCCTTGACATGGACACTACCAACATGTGACTGGTGTTCCACACCTGGGGTTATCCCCTCTTTGGTGGATTCTGAACATATGCTAATCACCCTTGTTATCCACATCCCGGCACCACACCCTTCACAGCATACACAGTACAAGAGTACTACAATGCCTACTACAGACGTCTTATGACAGCAGTAGTTAACATCATGACACCCGTGCAGATGGATAATGCACATACAAACGCTGAAACATACCCCAGTGCACTTCATTAGCACTTACATGACTGCATGGATCATGCTGTTCCACACAGAGCCATGATGGTATCCATCAGATACCGGATGCCACTCTGGGGGTCCAGTTCCATGGACATAATTTACAACAACAGGTGGAGGCTGTTGCAAAGTGGAGTACAATCCCATGGGTGGGGTAACTCACTGGTCAGCCTCAGTAGGGCTACAGGATCCCACATCACATACTCTGAAACTAGCTACATAAACATTACTGCGACACATTCCAGGGTGTACCACAAGGCATTATGGAGGTATGTCAGTAGTCAATGGCAATACCCACATCTGCTCTGACAAACAACAGTTACTCAGGAACATTACAGAACTAGGTGATGTTGGCAACATGCTGGCGGATGGGTTCAATGCTAACATTACACCCTCTCACTCCCTACAGGGCCACAATCCATGCAGGAACATTGTGGTGTCCCTGCGATCACATCTACACAGTACTAACCTGCACGCTATATGACCTGAAACACATGCCCCATGTGACCGTCCAACATCCCAGGCTGTGATTTACACAAACCTTTAAACAACATGTCTCCCCACTTGGCCACCATATTCAGTAATAGCCTTGTATCAGACATTGTGGCCACTGAATGGCACACAGCAACAGTTATCACACTCCACACAGGTGGCGCCACAATGCACGAGGGGGACTATTGCCCTATACACCTGACTGGACTGTTCTGCAAGGCTATGGGGCACATCATCATGGAAGTCATTCACAGAGACATTGGTGGGCTCTGGTCCTTTGATGCCAGCCAGGTTGGACTTGTTAGGGCCAGAGCATGGCTCCTACACCTGGTGGACTCCTTTGATACAGTTACCAGGGTAGTTGATGACGGTAAGGGGGTTCACACAGCCTACATTGTCCTCTCATTGCCTTTCAGCACCATTCTCCATTCTGGCATTGACAACATACACATCCACCTGCACATCGACCCCTATGTCTCAGGATGTTATGCAGAGTGGCTCACGGATAGGACACACACAATGAGGGTAGCATACCATAGTACCTACTGTATTTCAGTTACACTTGGCCTATCACAGTCCTCAGTCATAGGGCCCCTCATGTTCGATATATGCTTCCCTGAGGTACAGGCTAGCACAGAGGGACTTTCCCTGCCTAGCTTTACAGACAACTGCATACAAAGTGCCATGACTGATCCACCAGCTGATACTGACTCCCTCCATAAGGGTGTCACTGTGACGGATATCTGATATCAATATCATGGCCTCAAGCTGCATGACACAAGATCCATGGACATCACCTTTGCATTACACCATTCACCCACTGACTATCACATAGGTGGTAGTCCCCTACATACATGTCACATTGTACGTGATTGTAGTACACACGTATGTCGCACCCACTCCTTTGATAACCATACTGCCACTGTGATGTGGATATCCTTCTACGTGGCCACACTTATCTGTACTGGGTTTGTAGCTGGAACATAAGCACCCATTGTACCTCTGAACTCCAGACGTATACACACATTCAAAGGTACAACACCCCGTTTAGGGTGTACCTTACACAACAGCTACAGCTTTACATACCACAACATTAACACGCCATGACGTTTATTGAGCTCTGACGGTTGATGTATGCGGCAGAACGATGGACACCACGTCTGTACACATTTGCATACTACATACTCACGGGTGACCTCTGCTGAACAGACAGGGCCCATGTCCACAACAATATTCATGGATACACTCCACATAAGCGACATAAGCAAAAGCCACTGTCAGCAACATGCTCATGGATATGTGCACACACGCAACAATGAGTGGGATGTGCTTGAGGGTTACATACCCAAACCAGACACTCACCATGCTTTGAAACATGATTCCTATGTACATCACACAGGGACACTCAGTAGCACTGTTCATGTGATACCTCACTTGGTGGATGGGAGACACATGTACGCCAGGGATCACTGCAGTGGCTGTACTGTGCAGAGGTGCAGGTAACACATGGTTCTGCTGTTCACAGACAGGACACTACCCTAGAGAGGTGCCGCTGGTGTGAACACTGTAGTTGAGCTTACACATAGACTTGCCAGATTACATAGTACCTCACTATGAACCTGTGAAGCTATTACATGCCCTTTGTGCATGGTTAATTGAGTAGCTCTTCCATTTAGATTAGCTATCATGCTATTACAGTGTCCCGTGAATACAAGCCATATGTATCCTGTTATTGTATATTGTACATGCCAATAGACGATACCTTTGGTATGCATGATATGCCTGTTATGCTGTGTAGAATATCTGACATATCTACCTACAATACTGTACATTACACATATTTTACATAGTATCCCATAGTGCAAAGCATACTTACACAGCGGGACCACCTTAGACATGTCATTGTCGTTATATGCCCATACACATGCCTACTGTGACAGTATATCAACATATATTATCCCCTGCTATGGCACGTACTTGTTGGATATACCCTACCACTGATGGTGGGTGGTATGGAATTGTTCTGTTTAAAGCCCTCATGTAGCATTCCTTGTGGTGTCTGTGATGTTTACCTTGTGGCCCACTGCAGGACACACAATTTCTACAAGCATTACTATGCTCAGCAAAACATCACTACATAATACCTTTTCCCACTTTATGCATTGCAGACACTTTTAATTAATACAAAACAGGCTATACATGCACTAACATAATTAATACAAAACAGGCTATACATACACTTACATACCGAGTGTTCTACATACCTTGTTATCGTTCTGGACTTTCGTGACTATCTCTCTTACACTGTTTAAACAGTTCTATGGTATGAGCATACGGTTTGAATGTCTGGCAAGTCATCCTTATATACGTTGATACCTGTAACATGTGGTTTCCTGCCACCAATTGGTGTTCCTGAGTGACTTATTACTTGCACATCAGCTGTGCAGCTACTCCATTCACCAGTTACACGGCAACAGTGGGGTATAATTGAATTCTCCACTTGGGCATTGCCCATTTGCCCTAACTTCAGGGAGACTGCCTGTATTGTGATTTGTTGTGAGTAATTGCAACTATGTGTAGAGACATGGATAGTTTGGATTCATGTCCCCCGTGGATTGTGTGTGACAGCTAGAGTATGTGGTTCTACATGTGAGTGTACCTGTCATCCCAACCGTCTGATAAGGGACTATTGCAAACAAAACCTGTAACATCGCCGTTTGTTCCATTATACAACGGCTACGATTTCACATGGCGCCTTTAAATGTGTCTCTCACAGGGTATGTTAACGCTTCTGCAGATATAATTGACTGACTGGATGTTTGTGCTGTAATTACAGTCTGTATTGCTATAGTTTCATGTGTGGGGGATGTAGGTGGGTGTACATAGCATATACAGGTTTGTGGGGCTTGCATTTCTACATATTCCATATATGTGTGTGGGCTCCTTCCCTAATTAAAGAGCTATCAGTTAGTAGACTTTTGTTATGGGCATATACATTGGGCCATTGTTAATTCGTTTCTATATAGTATGCAGGTTAGGCTGATACTTCCATACCTCCGGAATTACAGTGATATGTAAAGGAATGTTACTAAATGACAGCTGTCCCGTGTATTTCTGTCCCAGATATTTGCAGTCATTGCAGTTATGTTGGTAACTGAACCTCTTTGGCATGTGTCGCCACCTTTTCAAATGGCCATTGTGGGACACTTGCGGGACACACATCAGTGTTTACAGGCCGACACATACCCATGGTCAGTACACATGATAGCACATACTTTTATCCTCAATACATACTTATTGTTGTTGGACTTTGTCTACTTATCATATTGTATGTAACATTTACGTTTCTTACATACAGGCATAACTATTTAATGCAACTATTACATAATATATGGGACATAATAATGTCCTACAATCTCGGACAGTTGCCCTTTGTAATGTTTTATGTCAGGACACAACTGCCCAGGGAGAGGCTGTCCCTCCTAATGTGGGACAGGTGGTAACTGTATGCCTATGGCTAGCTATAACCACACCTACCGTAATGATCTACCTCCGAGTTGGGACTAAAAGACACAAGATGCAGACACACACACACAAATTACAGTCACACGGAAATGCACATGGCACCCTCAACACACATACACAGACTACGGCAATCACAAACACAGTTGAACACAGTACCTACGTGGACCGCAACACCGGCAGCGGTAACTAAATGTCCCTCCATATCATGATAATATTACTCGCAGTTCTAGTGTTCCGGTACTGTGTTCTTTCGGTCTTTCAGCCTCGTGGTTACGCGTGTCAGTATGTGACACATTCCATAGTTGGTGGTATCCTATTTATTTGTACCTCCAAGGTTTTATGAATGTCGTTGACCTATCTATATATTTGCAGATATCAGTGAATCCGTATATATCAACATATATCTCTCTATCACCCTTTCTATCGGTATTATATATATGTATATATATATATATATATATATATATATATCTGACAGAGAAAGTGACAGGCAAAATACACCTTTCATTGTGTACTTGTCGGTGTATACTGTTTCATGGACTCCGCACGTTTGTGTCTGAACCTGTCACATTCCACACCTGCCGTAGGTACATCTTGACTACCATAGTGTTAGGTGATTGTATACATGATTGCGTGTTCTACTCCTGGCAGTGGCCGTTTTACCATTCAGAGCAGGCGCTATTAGTACAGGGGTGAATAACACTGGTTTCACCTGTTCTGGGCATCATTGACCGTGATCTGCGCGATATTCAGAGAAGCTTAGCCCTGTTTCGCGCATATCCGTATAGTCATATTTAAACGACACTTACCAGCACTGGTCAACGCATATTCCCGCTAACGTGTGCTAAACATGATCTGATGACCTGCATCCAACATGCATTATTCGTGCCTTCAGGATTACGTTACATCCCTTGCAGGACGTGGGACCGGGAACATGCACGACGGTCACTGCATTTACCACTTGGCCATCTGGGATTTGTACACGTGTTATGGCATTTTGTATGTGGAGTATACTACGGCTGTTACTCCACACTGCACTCACATGGGTAACTCATTTAGTTTACATATGGATGAGTCCAATTAATGGTATGTCCATGTGATGTTTACTGGATGTGCTCCAGCATTGGGTATGTATATCACAGTGAGCCAAACACAATAATGTGCTACACCTTCAAACGACCGTAGGTGGAGCATGTTGGGGTGATGAATACCTGTCATGGGTACACACCATGCCTTGACACAACATCCATGATTACATTATGTGGAGCCCCTCATTAACACAGCAGGGAATCCGTGCAGAGTATGTGGAGAACAGTGCTTACACACACGTGATCCCGTGATTGCCTCTGCTCCACTGAGCGACAGTTGGTTACTCGATGTTGTGGCGACAGCAGACACTGTTTGCCTCATTTGGTGTATGGCCTCTGACAATCAGGCGTGTACCTACCGATGTACCTAGGAACCTATACACACAGCACCAACATATGCTGATAGGCGCATGTACTGTTCAGGTGTTGACATTCATTGTTCAAATAGCTGTTGTGTGTACAATGTTTGAGGGCTGCCTTTGTAGGATTCACACAGTAGGCCACCTATACATTACAATTTACAGGTGGTCGTGTGTGTGTGCCATCCATTTTACTGTGTGCGCAGGTGGAGAGGTGTGTCAGTCTGTAGGGGCCTACACTGTCAGAGCATGTGCTATACGTTCCCTCTTTGCCAAGGTGTCGGCATATTGGGCATGCCTCCATCTGCCTACTGGGGCTGGCACAGGGTGCTCGTGGTCTGAATCCCTCTGTGCCTGTGATAGCCTTGACAATTGTGGTGGGCTATGAGGGCCTTCACCATTTTGTCCCTGCTGCAGCTGTTTCCGCAGGATCATATTATGTAGCATGGCACATACTATGAAGATGTGGGCACACGTGCCTGGAGAGTACTGCAAGGCTCCACCAGATGTGTCCAAGCAACGGAACCATGATTTCAGCATCCCATACACACGCTCTATGATGATTCTGGTTTGTGCGTGTGCCTCATTATGGCGTTCTTGCATAGGTGTGTGTGCATTTCTGATGGGAGTTATCATCCATGGCTCCAGTGCATAGCCAGCATCCCCCACAAGGTGGCCATGTGGGATGTCCCCCCAGACAAATACCTGATACAGCTGTGAGGCATGCCAGATATGGGAGTCATGGTAGCTTCCAGGGCTGCCAGCACACACATCCATGATAATGCCCTGGGCATTGCACACGACCTGGCAGTTGATGGAGTGGAATCCCTTGCGGTTTATGTAGCGCCTACCATGTTCACCAGGTGGTGACTTGATATGTATGTGCGTGCAGTCTATCACACCCAGTACCTCAAGGTAGTGTGCCACATGGTGGAAGTGATGCATATTGCTGGCCAACTCCTCCTGAGTTCGGGGGAAGTATATATGCTCAGTGGCATGTGGTAACATGGCATCCAGGAACTGGTGTAGTACCCTGGATGCTGATGCCTGTGAGATCCCCAATATATCTTCATTTTGTCTTTGAAAGGTACCTGTGGCTAGTATTCACAAGCTTACACATACCTTCATGTCCACTGGGATGGGTTCCCCTCTGTTGTTTCTGGTTCTCAGGCGTGGCAGGCACAGCTCAACTATTTGCTGTAAGATGTCCCTGTCCACCCTGTAATGCTCTGCTATCTCCAGATCATGTAGCCCCTGGTAGGTTACCCTTGGTCTGAATACTCTTCTCCTCCTCTGGGGCCTGCAGTGGTTGTCAGCATCATCCTCCACAACACCGTCAGCCTCTAACACATGGTGATGAATCACAGCTATGGCAGCTCCCAACATATACATTTTAAAAGTTCCCTGTGTGTTTATACCTATGGTGCAGTGTTTGGGAATACACAGGTGTGTGTAGGGGGCTTTCACACTTTATACTAATGTGCTGTGAACATCGATGATGTCATAGGGTGTGTATGTACGATCGTAGCTACAGGGTATCTTATGTTTTACTACAGGAACTACTATCGTGGTGCCTTTGGTGTTGAATTACATTTGGCTGCCGTGGATTACCTCTTGCCCTTCCCTTTACATTTCTTCACGTTTCACCTACCATTTTCTGGCATGCATCCAGCAGCCTGCTTTCATTTGCACTTTCCTAGACCTGGCTTATCTTGCGTAATGTGTTCTATTACCGGTCTACTGTAGGTTTACTTTGCTCTGCTATGACAGTTCTTCTTTCTTTGCAATCTGATGCCTCCCCTATCCTGTTTTGCAGGTTTCTGCGAGCAGACTTGTCAGCTGCCGTTGATTGCCCGCTGTGAGTTAATAGGTGTTAATTGCTCAGTTGTACTCCAATTACCCTACTGTGGCATTTCCTTCTTTTCTTCCCCTGACCTTCCTGTTTGTGCTATGGTTTGTGGTGCATGCATCCGCTTACCGGGTTTCGGGCACATTTTCATCCCCGTACACATGTGCTTTTGGGCACCATATGTGCTCTCAGCTAAACAATTCTATACCTACCTCCCCACCCCTGTCGTGCAGCTTTGCTTAGCAATGGCCAGGCCAGATTTGCATTGCTCCAATGTGCTTACAGCTACAGTGGCACACCCCACTGCTGATGTCATGTATACCTCTGAGCCACTCCTCAGTGTTATAGCGCTGCGCCGTATAGTACATCTTTATTCCGCCGGGACGTTTGCAATTCATTATTACCTGCCTCATTTGCATGGCATTGACTACTAATTTATAGTTACCGCACCGAACACTGTCACAGACCATTAGCAACCCTTGCAGCTTGGTTGTGGTGTACCATGCATACCATTGTGTATTATGGTGAAATCCTGATTTGTATTACATTGCGATTTTATGACATTTGTATATATTTTCTTTGTGTTCCAGTTTGCGCATACATGCCCTGCGGTTGTACTTTGCGTTACTGTGGACATGACATTAAATGTTGTTTTTTAGGTGTTGTACATCTTTTCTTTTGCCATTGGCTGTGCATTTAGCCATTGGCATATGTTAACTTTGTAATACATGAGTCTGGGCCGCTTCCATAGCTCCGATGTTCTGTTTGGGAAAATGTAAACCGTGTTTTTTGGTTTACATTTCCGTGGGCTTATGCTATGCCTGCACCACTTCATGAATCACTATATACTTTCATTTGCATGGTACAGCACTGTGCATGGGGTGATTAGTATACCTAAGCCAGGGGCTGCGCAGTTCTGGGGTACGCCGGTAGTGCACGTGGAATTGGATCGTACCTGAATCGCTCGACGGCCATATTTGGCATTATACCACCTATGCTACGCCTGCGCCTGGCACAAGGTTCATGAATCCCGAGGAATGTGTTTTTAAAAGTACTTTGATGAACTGTATATAGCTAAAAGCAATGCTGTTTTTATCCTCTTAAAATATATTCCAGTAAAAAAAAATAGTATTTATAGGCTTCTGTATATGAATTTTAGAATCAGTATTAGTTAAAAAAATGTATTAATCCCTGCTAGAATGAGAAAGGTGGTTAGTGAACTTCATAGGCATTAATGCAGTAGTCTCTCAGACTACACACTTAAACTGAGCTGCATTGTTACTCTAAAATGTCATTCATAGTCAAATACAATTACAGTAGCACTGCATCTAGTCAATACTGAATTTACATGACTATGAATTGCTTAGTTAAGCATCCTATCAGATTCAGCAGATACGCTCTTTCCTCTGGCAAAGCAATACACCAGCAGTACTGAATATAGGGATAAGCTAAACAAGCTACAGCTTATGGCCTCACAGTATGAAGACGCTACTCAATTTCACATTTTTTTTTTAATCTGTTGTAGTTTTATTAAACCTGCACACCAATTAACATACTATTAGTAAAATTCTTGAAACTGAATAATTAAAGGTCTATTTTATGTGCTAATGGAGCAGAACCCACCCCCCAAAATCCTTATTCTCTGCTCATGCTAAAAAGGCCCTTGATTGCTTCCTACATATTAGGTCCTCACCAGGTTTAAATTCTTATACACACAAATACAAACATGCATAGCCATAATAGCATACAGTAACGTACACATGTGCACAAATGGATCTACTTCACATAATTGAACCACACTTTGCAGAAACTCTTTTTGTAGAGATGAAAAGATCAAATCTTCAATAAAGCAAATGTTCACATCAGCAAAAAAAAATCTACAGGGAAAGGAAGCAGTTGGCCAATGTTCGGAAACTGCCCTTTTCCCCACTGTAGTTTGATCTCAGAGTTGGTATATATAGTTGGAGGAGTGGCGGTACAGCCACCCACATTGGTGGGTGTAAGGCACAGTCCCCCACCTGGATGGGTTTGACATACTTTGGTGTATGTGTGTGTGTGTGTGTGGTGTATAAGATAGCCAAGTGCTTCTTTCCCTGTGGTATTTTTCATTGATTTCAACGTTCACCTTATTGAACATTTGCTCTATCCTTCTCAATGAAAAGAGTTTTGGTGAAGTATGTGTTGATTACGTGACATAGACCTACACAAACACACACACAACCTACATAAGTGGCTATCACATAGAAGAACTGAGCAGAGCAGAACTGCTGCAATTTATAGCTTTGCTCTGCTCAGCTTTCCTTGTCTAATAGTCAATTAATGGAGAAGACACATACATATGCACACGCACACACGCGCATGCAAGTAGACACACATATGCCTGCACATACATGCAAGCATCTGCTCGTGCATGCGTGCAAACGTAATTATGTTCGCATTTTTCACCTGGGTTGTATTTGACTTACAGAATGTTGGTCACAATCCTGCACATGGAATTGCTTTGAACAAATATCCTGTAAAGGGAGAAGTCTGTGTCTCTTCATGGTTACCAAAGTGAGGATTGCTGTTTTGTGAGCCACATTACATAGGACTGTCACAATCCAAAAGAGAAAGGGGTCTGCAACCACACAGAATTACAAATACACATACTTACATGCAGAGACAGTCAGAAACTTCCACAAAAGGGGCGTGGCCAAGGATGTCAACCAGATAGCAGCACAATTTCACTGCTCTGCCTAAAGGAATTTTTTCTGACAAGATTTTTATATTTTAATTGTTAAAACTTTGAAGAAAACTAAATCTAACTATTACCTTAACATAGAGGAATACTTTTATGAAAGAATTTCAAAGTTAAATTCAACCATTTGTGAGCATTTCCTTTCAGAAGTTCTACATATTGACACTGTCTAGAAAGGAAGGAATTGAAATGAGTCATTCCAGGACTTTTCAGTAAGACATCTCTACAAAAAAGGAATTACAGACAATTATTAACAGCATACAAGATCTCTCATCAAAAATAGATAATCTAGAGAGAATCATGGAAAATATGAAAATAGTAAGAAGCAGGTAGATATACTAAAAGAAATCATTGCAAAGCATTCTGAACAAATAACAATGACAGAAGAATCTGTAAATTTAATAGACAGAAGACAGACTGAAAATGAACACAATATAGACTTTTTGCTAAAACAAAACAACCTGCTAATAGAAAAAGTGGAAGATTTGGAATGTAGATCTCAAAGAAATAATATTAGAATATATGGAATACCAGAGAAAATGGAAGACAATAACATGATACATTTCCTGCATAACTGGCTTCCTAAAGCTCTAAATCTTCCAGAAGCTCTATCATTTGGTATTGAAAGAGCCCACAGGTCCCTATTGCATATTTCTCTCTCCAAAAACCTTTCTCCAAGATCTATTATCGTAAAATTCATTTTAACACAGGATAAGGACTTAATATTAAAAGCTGCATGGTCGGGAGTATCAGTTCAAATCAATGGAAAAACCATTAGATTTGATAATGATTATACTTCCACTGTAATCACTAAAAGGAAAGCCTGTGTTACTCTGATCAAAAATCTAAAAAAAGTTGACATCAAAGCACAAATATTATTTCCTGCTAGAATCAAGATCTCTCTACCAGAAGGGCAGAAAATTTTCAACAACCTGGAAGATGCTACATATTTTGTGAAGAAAAAGTGCATTTTGAACAAAATAGAAGACATGGACTTATCTTTACCTAGTCTTAAAAGACAAGCCACTAAAGGTACACCAATTTCTACTGGCAAAATAACCAAAAAGCTCAGAGAAAAATAATGGATAAATTTTAGTAATTATTATTAGACAAGAATAAAATTTCTATACCTCGACAGTGGCAGCCACTCTAAGGTAAGATGTTTGACTAATAAGTAATATTAAAATGATTTGACTGCTCTCCCATTTCTCTTTCACTTTTTCCCTTTTTTTACTTAGTATTATAAATGTATTCATCCATTTTTAAAATAAAATATTAAAAGTCCTTTAGTATGGTAAATGAACTACAGTATATGAATATTTGGAACAGTATTCTGACACTAAGCAGATACGTTAAAATGGTAGAGGATTAGTTCCCTTTTACTGCACTCATCTGCTCTCCTTCTGCAGCTGATCACATGTTACACATCTGTATTTAAGGTGTACCTTAATTGTAATGGAAGTATTACATAGATTTGGTGCTTCATTTGGAAGAAAAAAGACTTATCTAGTGCTTAAAAGAACATATATTTTTAAAACATTAAGGCAGTAGATTTCTTATACGCGGTTAGATGATCGCTGAGACTTTGGTCGTATGAGGTGTAGTCATGTTTTTCATACGGGCTTTATGTGATTGTCTGATAGCGGATGTGAGTAGAATGATATTGGTGAGAATGTTGAAAGTCTGAGTCACACTTATAGAGAATGGTGCTTATTTAAGAGATTATATACATGCTTCACTTAAATTTCTGTAATGTTGTGTTTTTAATGCATTGTACGAGACAACCGAGTGTTGAAGCTTACTTGGGCTCGAACAGAAGCTGTTAGACAACATTCGCATTTGAATTTGCCGCCAGAACTTCTGTAAAACATTATATTTGAAAGAACACAACATCAAATCAGAGCCTGATCCTTCAGCATCATATGCTAGCATTTTAAGAATGGACTTTTAACCTGTAGTTTAATTAAATAAACACACATCTGCATGACATCCAAACTGACAAAAACAATATAGTAGAAACTTTGTTAATACAGAAGTAAAGAAGATAACGGCAGATGCCAAATGTAATTGTTCATTATGGAAGCACTCTTTGTATCTATTCTTAAAATAAATATTACAATTTTAGGCTTTTTTTTTTTAGTAAAGGAATGTCAGTATTTAAAAAAGACCTCCAGCAGCATCTTAAAGGAGGTAAGGCTTACAATCATAAAATATGTGCACCTGAATATGATTTGTTACTTACAAATGAATAGAATGTGCTAAATATATAAAAAGCCTGAATATATCAGATGAATTTAAAACAAAATAAACATTTAACACATAATACGAAAACAGTTATAGATGCAGAAGATCACATGATATGATATACGAAGAGAGACTGAATAGCTAATGTATAGTTCTTGTTAATTCAAACTTTAAACAAAATGAGCTATATGTGTTTTATAAATCAATTTGTTATATGTAACCTGAGAGACTATATGTTTTTTGAATTATATGTTTCAGCAGCATATATTTTGGTATTGCAATGATTACTATTTATGAGGCTTTTCTGTTGATCCCATATCATTTTGCACTAATGTGGTCTACCGGTGTTTCCTTGACAGTTTTGGCTACCATACTTTTACAAGATTTAGCAGAAGATTACTGAAAGGCTTTTATTTAAACAATAGGACACTTAATACACTGAATGTATAGATTATGTAAACTTTGATGTTGGGAATAGATGTTTATGTTAAGACAGAAGATACTGCTATTCAAAGTTTAACACTGTAAGACATCTCAAGACAAGCTGATGGGAAGTAATTTACGTATTTATTGCTTGGTACAAAACTGTTGAGAAAGCAACAGAAATATATCTGAGATAGTTAAACTACATAATGGGAAACAAGTGGACAGTACAGTAAGTAGTGCAACATATATATGAGTATAAATTTCAGTTTTAAGGCTCTAAGGCTGGGCTCAACACAGGTCACTTAGAATGGGTCCCAACATACACCTTATGTCAAATTGCAGTCCACGGAATGTTTTGTTACTGCATGATCACCATAGACAGAAGTAAAACAACGACAGCAAATAATTAGCCTTATATACAATAAAATGAGATTATTTAGCAGTATAGATGTTAAGAGTGAGCTAGCTCCCATCTTAATTACTACAACATTCACAACTATGAGCACGTTCGCATCTTTTGTTGTCAGCAGTAGATGCGTACACTTAGAAATGATAAAGAATGAAGTCATCAAGTTCAACACATACCTAGTAAGAAAAATCTGGTGAGTTGGTCAAGTTGTTACTTTTAAGTCATGCACTACCTTACATTACCCTAAAAAGTGGCAATATTATACATGACTTGGAAAAGTCTTATTAGAAGCAATACAAAGCTGTAACAATAAATATGTTTTGAGGTGCTCTCCTGTTGAAGCTAATGCAAACCACTGATGATGTGTCGGTGAGGGGCGGTGGTGAGGAGTAGCAGAGGTTTAGTGATAGGGTGCCATATTTACATATGGGATAATAAGAAGACCTTATATTGAACAAAATATATGTACTAATTATATAGACTATACCATAATAAGCTTAAAGTTTATTTTTACATAAAAAGCAGGTAAACATTAAAGTAAGGAGAAAGTTTATTTCTATTGAACTGTCTTGTTTGCAGGATCACAGACAACCTAGAAAAATGTTGTATATAACCTAATACAGGGAGATAGAATCAATTTAGAAACAGTGCATAAGGGTTATTATATAAACATAAAAAGGAACTTATCAAATAGAATAGTGGGTTATATAGGTATTTTAGACAAAAATGTTGAAACCATTCTGGTTTGCGAATATGCTATGACATTTCTTTCCATGATGAATAACTAGAATGTTCTAAAAAATGTTTAGACTAATATTAGCTTTGAAATAACCTAGTGATCTGTTCCTTGTATAGACTGCATTGTCAAGTAAGCATCTGGTGCATCTCTCATTACTATAAGATATTATACATAGGTTGTCTGATGATTGTATAGTACTTTTGATAATTCTTGACATTCCTAGGAGGCTGTTTCTAGATGTCATATATACTTGAATGGAATCTCTTCTTAGATATATGTAGAAGACTCTATACAAGTTTGGATACATTGGTCTCTCATGGTGGTTAAACTTTTCTTACATATGGATAGCCTTAGAAAATTCCACTGTATTTTTTCTGGTCTATTCATACCTGTTTTCCTATAGGGTTCCCATAATATAGATTCATGCTTAGGTTTGAATTTGATGTAACTAACAAACAATGACTTCATTATGTTGGATTTCTAGATGTTATAAATTTTTTATGTAACCTAAAACTTTATTGATGTCATAGGTCAATGGGTAGAAGAGATTAGAGAAATCTGTAACTGTATCTACTTATAGACCAAAGTTCTTGAATGAGTATACAGTTTTGGTTACTATATACTATACTGAATATTCACTTTTAATTTTGGTCTTGCTCTCATATGCTTAGCTTTGGTATGTGTGTGTAGACATGTCATTCTCTTATGTCTAAATGGATAATTGGATAGGGTTGTTCTGTGAATATGCACCACTGGAAGTATTTATAGTTAATTTACCTAATTTTAGGTTAACAACATATAGAATGTAGAATATCTCAATCGGAAAAGTAAGTTCTAAATTATGCAATCTAGACAAGACCCCAAAGTAGAACGTCCTGTGACTCCTTGGCTACAGCTAAGAATTTCATATATCCAGTTGATGTGATGTCTTATTTATAAGTCATGTAGCTATTTGCATTATCAGTAGTACTTCAATTACTAGTTATACTAATTTATAGATTAGTATCTTATTATTATATTATATTAAGAAAACTAAAGTTATTTAATAAGTGTTTGTTCCTTATTTAACAAGTCAGTAGAACAGGACACCACTCCTGGATAGACAAATTCTCAGATCCTAGAAGCTACCAGTAAGGATTAATACATAAGCTCAGATTAGTTATTAAGGTTCTAATAAACTTATTAAATATCACTCATCATACACAATGAGAATTGTTAAAATGCATTACAATTCAATAGCGCATAAATTTAGGTATAACAATGCAAGGGCATATCACCAAACAAGAAATTGATAGAAATAAACCATAAGTAAATTCAAGACTGTGGTATTTGTACTTCTATGCTTAAGGTACTCAGAGTTATAAAGCTATAATGCTTGATATAAGCATACAAATGTTTTCATATGTAATCACTGGGAATTCAGATACTATATCAAAACTAAATTAAATCTACAAGGCAAAATTCGGAAAACATGCCTCATAACAAAGGCAGATAAGAGATATAGACACAAGTTAACAGAAATCCAAGAAAAGGGAAGAAATACAAGACAAATAAAGCAATGCAATATTTTAATGTCAGAACTTTAGCTGTTCAATGCAGCTACACTGAATTACTCTTTATGTTTTCTCTAAATAACTTCTTCAAATGTAACAAATGCACATAAATGCTTATTTATTTTTAGATAAAAAGAAGAAATACCTTAATCTAAATCTAAAATATGTAAAATGGTAGCAACTGTGATTAAATTCAGAATATTCTATAATACACTAATAGCCAACAAAATCAAATATATATCAAATCAAAACACATTAAAAGAATAAGATGAAAATTATTGTATATACTATGTGTCAATTAAAATCTTAAGGCAACAGTGATATCAATGCATAGATAGCATTTCCTATGCTAGAAGAGGGTGGTGGTGATGAATCTTTCATCACACCAGGAACAGGTTTTTCCATGATTAGTTTGTTTGTTGGTTCTAAGCTTAAGTATGTTATGCTTAAAATAGGTTTCTCGTCCATATCAGAATTCACAATAAATAAAATCATTTCTGCTGATGGCTACATATAAACGCATGTCAATAAATGTAAATGGTCTTAATAATCCTATTAAAAGAGGTAGTTTAATTAAATATTTAAAAATGAACAAAGTTGATATTGCCTTCCTACAGGAATCTCATCTAATCAAAACAGATCTAGAGAGAACAACTTTTAATGGTTACACAATACTGGTGGAATCACATTATCAATCCAAAAGGAGAGGCACAATAATATTATGGAAAAAATCATTAGGCACTCCTAAAATAATAAATTCATATTCAGATAAAAATGGAGTGTTAAGTTTAGTCATTTTAGAAATCAATAAAAAAATATCTCATTAGTAAATACATACTAGATACCTGGCATTGGGGCTAAAACAGCAGAAAAATATCTTGAATTTATGGAAGCGTCTTCAAATTGTGAAATTATTTATGCTGGGGATTTCAATTGCATACTTTCTCCAAAAGAAACTTCTAAAATAGGAAAATTTTCAATGTCTACTCCAGCAAAAAATTTGAATAGTTTCATATCATCTTTTAACATAAGCGACATTAATGAAATTAAAGATACAAATTCACTGAAATACACACATTACTCATATAGATTTGGTACGCAAACTACAATTGATAAGTTTTTTTGTGTCAAATAGTTTGTTTTCTAAATTACACAATATTTTAATTACCTCCTGCCCCTTATCTGATCACAATGCCATAAGCTTCAAAGTGACTATTACATCTAATGATTTAAACTTTTGGTGTAGAATACCGACATACATTGTCCAACTACCAGATTTTAAACAATGGCTAGTGAAGGAACTGAGAACATTTCTTGAATTAAATGATAATAATGAGACATCCAAAATTATCTTATGGGACACACTTAAGTTAAATATGTTTGGAAAAATGTACAGTTGGCATACAAGTAAGAGGAAAAATGGGTTAAAGACCTTCTAAGTCTACAAAAGAAAATTGATACAATAAAAAGTTTTCTTGATTCTAAAAGCTTAACAACAATTCTAGAATTAAAACAACTGAATGCAGAATATATGGAGATTTTAAATCATAAAGTGGCGATAAATTTGGAAAAACTTAAATTGCAATTGTATTCGATAAATCCCAAAAATATGAAAAGATTGGCAGCTAAATCTAAAAATTTATTAAACCCTAATCATATTAAAGAAATTTTAGATTTCACAGGTAATAAAACAAAATACAAAACAGACCTAAAAGACATACTAGAAACCTTTAGAAGATATCATGAAGAAACCAACAAAGTCAGCACTAAAGAAATAGATGAAGACCGATGAAATACATTTCTAAAACTAAATGTAAACAAAAAAATAACTAAAGAGCAAAATATCAATTTGCTTAAAAAATTTCAATGAAAGAAATTAAAGAAACTATACAAAATCTCAAAAATAATAAAGCTCCAGGTATGGATGGACTGACTTCAGAAATATATAAAATACTTCCAGATAATACTTTGAGAGTACTGATGGAAGCCTTTGAAGAATTCAGAAACAAAGAAAATAAATTCCCTATGTGAAAATATGCCATGATATCCCCAATTCTAAAGCAGGATAAGGACCCTAAATTAGTATCCTCATATCGCCCCATATCACTTTTAAATGTAGACTACAAAATCTTTACCTCAATCATAACTAAAAGATTAAGCCAAATAATGCCAATATTAATAAATGAAGACCAAACAGGTTTTATCTTAAATAGAAAAGTTCAAGACAATGTAATTAGGCTTTTTTCTTTAATTGACCTTGCAAACAAACAAAAAAAAGAACTTTCAGTCATTAGTTTAGATTTAAATAAAGCATTGATTCTATAAGCTGGTCGTACTTATTTGAAGTACTTAAAAATTATACTTTTTCATTGGATTTTATAGAGATAATAAATAAATTATATAAAGACTCTACTTCATACATCAGAATTGGTACATTTCTTTTAGGCCCATTAAAAACAATCAAAGGAACAAAACAAGGATGCCCATTATCACCCTTATTATTTGCCTTATCAATAGAACCTCTTGCAAATTTTGTAAGAGCCAATCCTAGTATAATAGGATTCTCTGCTAATATAAATCATATGTCTAAAATCCACCTATTTGCAGGTGAAGATTTACTCACCATTGGTAATACTGATTTGTCTATTGACCACATTGTGTCCTCTCTACAAATCTTTGAAGAAATTTCAGGGCTATCTTTCAATCACGATAAAACTAAATGGTTATTAATAAACAAAAAAAACAAGTCCAGCTCTGAAAGCACATAATAATTTCAAATGGGAAAATTATGAATTTAAATATCTAGGTATAATCATAAAATCAAATTGGAAAGCTTCCATAAAAACAATTTATACAAATTTATTTGACTCTATTAGGAAATATTTGGAGAACTGGAATAAAATTATATTTAAAATGGAAGAAAGATTATCCCTGATAAAGATGATTATTTTACCAAAAATATTATTCTATCTACAAACAATATTAGCTTTGCCTTCCCAGAAACTGATAAAACAAATACATTCTTTATTGATAAAATTTTGTGGCACCCTCAAAAACAGAGAATAAGCTTTGAATGGCATTACAAAAATTGGGATGAAGGATGAATAGCTTTTCCACAGATAGAACTATATGGAGAAGCCGTTCTTCTCAACATAATAGGTCAATTGCTGAACCCCAATTATTCCTCCAACTGGAAAGATTTACATAGAAAGATTTTATTCAATAATAATTCCAAAATACCAGAGTTGATTTTTTCCCAGATAACTACAACATTTTCTTAATAATAAAAGATTTTGTATACAATATCAATAAAAATAATAATTTAACCCCATTCATAGATAATATTTTTAAGAATTTGAAAAAGAAAATACAGAATAATCATATTGTTAATAGTTTAATATTTACAATATTTCTCATTGCTTACACAACGGGGTGTTTGGACTCTTTTAATATGCGTAAAATAAAAGAAATTAAACAAAATGGTTTAAATTTTTGGTACCAATTTCTAGATAATAATAATATCCACAACTCTAATTTTCTTTTAGCTAGATATAACTCACATCATAATAACTGGCTAAGTATACAAACTTTCAAATAATATATACCTAATGAAGTAAAAGTGAGATGGAATTCAAGCACAAATACACTTCCTAAATTATTAAATGTTTTATGATTTAAATACTTTGAATAATAAAAAAAGCATATCTGTATCATATATTTATAAAACATTAAGAGCTGATTCTCAAAACCAAATAGATACTTTATGGAATTATACAATAAAGATCAATAAAAACATACAGAAAAGAAATAAGCATTAATTCCTAAATCTATTAGTAATACTACCTCTTCTCCCTCTTGGAAACTTTTCATGTGGAAATATATGCATAAAAGCTTTTTCCCACCCAGTACAGTTGCTTTAATGTTAAAAAAGACATTGTTGAATGTTGGAAGTGTGGAGAAAAAAATAGAAGCTGATTGGGCTCACATGTTTCTAAAGTGCAAAACATTGGATTTATTTTGGCTAGAATTTAGAAACTTAATAAAAGCTTTGTGGTCAGACAGATGTGAAATATCTGACGCTACATTATTATTTAATGCACCAATTCGAACGTGTATTCCAGCAACTCAAAGACATGTACTCTGGTCTCTCCTAGCAATTGCAAGAAAGGCTATTACTCCAAATTGGAAAAGCAAAGACAACCTCTCTTTCATAGAGTTTATTTCCTTAACTAAGACTGTTTGCAATAGAGAAATACAAACTATTACATCTAGAACAGCAAATGTCACACACAAAAAAAATCTTGGTTAAAACTTAGAAAACTTTGAAACAAAATGTAATTTATAATTGAATTTGTATAAATTATTTGTTTTTTCCTAACAGTGTTTATTGTATATTTAATTATGCATAATTTCATGTTTAATATTTCTGTATTTGAAAAAATCTAATAAAAATACATTACAAAAAAAAAAAAAAAAGAAACTTCCACAAAAAAAAAAAAAAAAAAAAAACAGGCATCCTGACACACACACCCGTACAGACAGGCATGTACAAATCCAGTGCTGGCACACTGCCAGGGCCTGCACAAATCCAGTGTCATCACAAATCCTGTACCAGTACAAATACAGCATCAGTGATCTCCTCATGCATACCAGTCTCAGGCAAAATTCCTTCAAAACAGACAGAAACATGCACACTCTTATAATAAGCAGGGATGTACATTCACTCATTGTACCCATCAGATTCTGCCTTTATTCAAAAGGACACACACACACACACACACACACACACACACACACACACACACACACACACACACACACGCACACACATATGCAGACATACACAAACACATGCACGAATACACACACACACACACACACACACATATATACACATGCACACACAAGGACATATACACACAAACACATGCAGAAATACACGCACACATACACACACACACACACACACACACACACACACACACATAGACACACACGTACTCAAATGCACAGATACACACTCATTCATACACACACACACATACACATACAGAGACATACTCTTGAATACATTGCCATACATACAATACTTAGCTGGAATGACAGTTTGGCATGTTGCACCTTATCTGTTTCATCCTGTGTAGGTTCTCCTATTAACTCTATGCACTTAAACATTTTGAATACATCTCTGCACAACTCCTACATAGTATGGACAGCTACAACTTGCCATGCTGCACGTTTTCTGTGCAGTATAGTGCACTGGGATCTACACAGCTTAATTTAAATAGACCCCACCCATAGAATATCACCTTTACATATGCCACCTTAAACAACCCTACCAAGCAATGTAACTGCACCACTGTGCAGCATTTGTACATGCTACTCAAGTCAGAAGTGAAAAACTTCATGACGCCCATGCAGATGGGAACTGAAAGTTTGACTGCTGAATCCTACACTAAGGCACTGTACGAGCACATCCACTCGTGCATGAATCATGCCATTCCAAACAGAATCAAGACGGTCTTCTTCAAAAAAATGGAACCCAATCTGGTGGTCCCCTGCCATAAACAAACTATACAACAGGAGGAGGAAACTGTTGCATAAAAGAGGAAAATCTCAGGTGCAAAAATCTCCCTTACCAGCCTCAGTAAGAAGCTGAGATCTCTCATAAAATCCACCAAAGCTAGTTACGAAAATAAAATTGCCAAAGATTCCAAGGACAATCACAAGGCATTCTATAGTTATGTCAAGAATCTAAATGACAATGCTCAGATCTGCTCTGAGCTACAACAGAATGGCATTAAATATACTGATCCCAAGGATATTGCCAATATCCTGGCAGATCGATTCAGTGCCAACTTCACCCTCCTCTCAGCCTCTAAATGGCCCATCTCAATTACAAAAGATTGCCAAATTCTGTTAATCACAGCCACACAGGTAAAAAACACACTCTCCAAAGCTAAGAATACAGCATCTATAGGACCAGACAACATCCGGGGCTGTGTACTACATGAACTACAAAATGAACTGGCACCTCACCTAAGTGTCATGTTTAATCATAGCCTCACCTCAGGCTTTGTGCCCAATGAGTGGCGCACAGCTACAGTTATCCCACTCCACAAGGGGGGATCCACCTTGGATCCCAGGAACTATCCTACCATCAGTCTGATGAGCCTGATCTGCAAAGCCATAGAATGCATTATCATGGAACTTATAAACAAAGACACTGGCAACCTTCAAACACTGGACCCCATCCAGTTTGGTTTTGTAAAGGGCTGATCTTGCCTCCTCAACCTGATTGACTTCTTTGAATCAGTCTCCACAGATGTGGACGAGGGTAAGGTGGTCCACACAGCCTGTCTGGACCTTGCCAAGGCATTCGACACCATCCCCCACTCTGAAATCATAGATAAACTTACTAAGCTGGGCATTAATCCCTACTTCACTTGATGGGTTGCCAACTGGCTTGCTGACAGAACCCATACTGTAAAAGTAGCCGACTCAAAATCCAGCTCCAGACAAGTGACAAGTGGAGTACCTCAAGGTTCAGTCCTTGGACTGCTCTTGTTTGGCATCTACTTCTCTGAAGTACAGACCAGTGCTAAGGGAATCTGGCTAACAAAGTTTGCAGATGACTGCAAACTGGGAGCCATTATTGAATCCCCAAATGATGTGGATATTCTACAAAAGGGCCTTACAGAAACAGCTGCTTGGTGCCAGAGCCATGGGCTCAAGCTCAATGCCAAGAAATGTATAGTTATCCTCTTTGGGAGAAAACATGTACCCATGAATTACCACATAAGTGCCAGTACACTAAACACTGAAAGTGTGATAAGGGACTTAGGGACACAGGTAGACAGTGGTCTCACCTTTGATAACCACACAGCCACAACAGTCAGGAAATCCTTGGATAGACAGTGGTCTCACCTTTGATAACCACATAGTCACAACAGTCAGTAAATCCTTCTATGTGGCACATCTCATCACTAAGGGCTTTTCATCCAGAAAAAAAAGAGGTCATTGTCCCACTGTACTTATCCCTCATTAGACCCATTATAGATTACAACTCCCATTTGGTATGTACCTCACAAGACATCTGCAACAACTGGAAAGGCCACAGAAATACCTCACTAAAAGAAGCACAGGCCTAAAGCAGATCCCCTATGCTGATCATTTAAAAAAACTCCAGCTATACTCTGTCACGTATCGCTGACTCAGTGGCTATCTCTGCTTAACATACAAGGCAATGTCAAACCCAGTGCTGTTGTACATGCTATACTTAAATAAATCCCTATCCCTCAGAGCCACATGCTCCAAGGATCTAAACCTGGTCATCATAATGGACAAAACATGCTGGAGGGATAGGTTTCTGACCTAGAGACTCCCCATACTCTGAAATAGACTGCCCATACATGTCAAGCTGAGCGCCTCTTTGGCCCTCTTCAAAAGGAACCTTGACGATTGGATGGGAGATAGGAAATTCACCCCGGGGATCATGTCAGTCACCCTGCTGGACAAGGGACCAGGGAAGTAAATATTCTGGGAAGAAATAGCCAAGGAATGGCTAGGCTTGTATAGGCCCTAGGGCTGATAGCCTAGTACCAACCTATGAAATGAGGTCCCTTTGGCTAGAAGCAGCTCTAGGGATATTATGAGTATATTTCATCATATTAAGCTGAAGGGAATTATTGCCATTTTCAAAGTAGTAAAATAACTATCTTAATGCTGAGCAAACAGTGGCATATCTCTGCTTGTTACCTGACTAACAGTTTATCTTGCTACATTTCTTATAAACTTCATATGAGAAGGTCAAAATACAATTAGTTGGGCACCTTAGCAGTGACCTCTTGGCAGAACTTTAAATTTCAGGCTAGTCACCATGATTAATTAAAATGGACTATAACTAAGCCCTAAACAATTCTTGAGGGATATGCTCCTGCCATCAACCTGCCTGATTGTCTTCTGCACTAGAAATTAAAAGAGAACTGGAAACCACATCAGTGGCTTGATTCATAAAGTAAATATTAAAATCAGACGTGTATTACATCATTACTCATGTAACTCAAAGAATCTCACAAACTGAATGTATACAAAATTTTAAATTCAAAATATAAATTAAGGCTTTTTTCAGAGACAGTGAACATAGTAGTTCTGAACATGATCTCTAAGTATTCATTCATTCATTCATTCATTCATTCATTTATTCTTTTTCTTGTACCCATTTTAACTTAACCCCAATTGTGGTGAAGCTGGAGCCTATCCCAGTTCTCAACAGGCATCAGGCAGAGATCTGTTAGATGAGACACCGATCCATTGCAGCATACACATAGGAAACTCAAACACACACACACACACACACACACACACACACACACACACACACACACACACACATGCACACAACACACACACAGATAAACCTATAGGCAGACATATACATGCACAAACACACACCTGCACAAACATGCACATGCATTAAAATGCACACATGTAGATGCATATATACTCATGCAAACTCACAAACAAAACAAACATGCATGATCACATTCTCAAAAATATATATACACTCACACATACACATATACACACTCACATGTACAACCACACACACACACACACACACACACACACACACACACACACACACACACACACACACATGTAAATACACTCTCAATCACAGACATGCATGATTATGCTCTCGCATATACAACCACACACTTTGTGTAGTCTGTAAGCTGGAATTTCACCAGTTCACCTGCATTATGTCTTTTGCACATATGAGGAAAATGGAACATTCAAAAAGAAAGAAGGTCTGTGTGGACTTACACACAGGAGGCAGATCCAGGCTTTTTGAAGGTATAGTGCTAATCACAGCACGACTGTTATGTTACCAAAGTAATAGTCTAAGGCCCCAGTAACATATAATTGCATTATACATTAAATATAGAATTTGGCAACAAGCAGAAAATATGAATGTAGGATTTACATATTTCTTTTGTATTCATTCAGCTTCTAATATGTCACAGGTGTAACTATTATTACTATGAAGTATTTGACTGACAAAGTTCAGAAATGTAGTTAATATAATTTTGGCAGATGTAGAACATAGATCATGATGACAGCAAACTGCTTGAGAGATCTCACAGAGGATGTACTTTTTGCTTTTCATAATTACACACACAAAATAAAAAAGTGTTTGTTATTCTTCATGAAATTGTGATATTAAGACTAATGTGGTTTTATATTTCATAATTCAGCACCTTCCATGTTAACATGTTATATGGCCCACTTATTTAACAACATACATTATGTGTCTGATGATTGTTTTATCATATTTTGTACATTTCATGTTTTGAAAACTAAATCATGCTTGTAAATACTATTCCTTTTCTATTGACTTTCAAAGAAAATTGTTGAAAATGTTTACTAATTTCTTAAGCACATAATGTGCGATATTAAATAGCTGATAATACATACGAGATTGTTAAGCACATTATGTGTGAGATATTTTCCTTATTATCTTGTATTTAGTCCATGCACTAATATGGCATTTTCTGTCTATATACTAAATTATGCTTGCAAATGCTGTGCCTTTTTCTGTGACTTTCAAAGAAAATTATTGATAATACTTATTAGTTTTTAAGCACTAGCCTGATGTTTTCTGCTTTTTATATTAAAATGCTACATAACTTAATGCAGTATATAATTTCACTTTTATATATGCATGCAGCAGACCACTAACCTCTGTTCTCTCCCCTTTATAAATCAAAGTGAAATAAAAATATTCCACTGTGCACACACACACACACACACACACACACACATATATATATATATATATATATATATATATATCTTTATATATATATATATATATATATACACACATACATATATATATATATATATATATATATATATATGTGTGTGTGTGTGTGTGTGTATGTGTGTAAGTAGCTAATTTGTTTGTGTAGTCTTCTTGCTAGAGTGCAAGAGGTAGCTGGATGCATTTGTTTTCATAGAGAAAACATTTCCCAGAAGAAAACAACACACAGTATATAGTGTTTTTTCATATATGAGCGTAGCTGTCTAGCAGCTATAACTTCCAATTTTCATCTTCAATCAGTGCATCCTGCTCTCTTTTAAGTGCATGTACAGCTAATATGCCTATGGCAGTTTACACCTAGCTCTAACCATCCTCTGTGTAAAAAACATTATTTAACTGCACATCCAAAAATACTTTGGCAATACACTACAAACTCAATAAACATCTCCTGTGTTTGTCGATGGTATTAATGAACAGAGGAACTACCATTTATTTTCTGCTGTCTTCTAGTCAAGTAAGTTGTAATAAAGACATAAATATTATGAGTCTATCTGCATTTTGTAGAAACTATTGTTACTGTCTATTGTTCTGCAGACACTGGAATGAATAGTGGCTGTGGCTTGATACTATATTCTAAAGTCTCATGCATTAAACTAGAAAATATGAAGCAATTAGTTCGTCTTTCATTATATATTTCTATTACGTCATCAGATGCGCACAGTATATATTGAAAATATGTTTAATAAATAAGTTGTTGCATGTTGTGTACCATAGAACAGTATCATGAATTTGATGAAAAGTATCTTTTTATATTACGTGCACCTCTGGACAGTCTGTCCATACCTCTCAACTGTCCAGAATTTTGCAGAACATCCAGATTTTTGCAACATATTTGTGTTCTGTTTTTCATAACAACTGAGGTTTTCTGGCAAATCATTGATAACTGAAGTTGTTAAATAATGATAGACATTTGAGTTCCAGACTTCAATATCCTTCAGAAGATGCATGCTAATGCAAAACCTGTTACTCTAGCAACTGTATAAGTTCATAAGAGCAATATTTAAAATCTGTCCCTGATTGTGGGTCTCTACCTCCCTTTTTATTTCTAGCTTAATGCAGAATTCTTGTGCTAAGAGGTTGAGAGGTATAACCTGCACCTGCCTAATTCTGCTCATGTTTCACATCATTTTATTTTCCTCACTTCTTTCTATCACTGTCATGCTCTAAATCTCTCTCTCTCTCTCTCTCTCTCTCTCTCTCTCTCTCTCTTACTCTCTGTTTGTCTATCTGTTTGCTTCTCTTGGAGTGATCTTTTGTGGATGAAATACCATTTTTATTAAAAGATCACTGATGAAAATATTTTATAAATGCTAGGTCATCTTGCATATTATAGCCATAACTTAAGCTCTGTTAAAACATAATTGGAATTTTATATAAATCAGGCAAAAGGTGGCAATGTTGTAGGAAATCTTCATCCAGTGGACCCGACCCAGTTTGGTTTTGTCAAAGGAGGTCATGTCTACTTAACATGGAAGACTTCTTCAAGAAGGTGAATAAAGGTATAGACAAGGATAAAATAGTGCACACTACATCTCTCAACCTGACTAAGGCATTCAGTGCAATATCTTACTTGTGCATTGTAGATAAACTTACAAAATTCTGCATAAATCCATGCATCTCCTGACTGACAGTGAACTGGCTCACTGACAGGACACAAAAAGGTAAGCTAGAGGAATTCATCATCAGAAAGTTAAATCACAAATTTACCCTTGGTTTGGCACATATGTCCCTAATGGATACGTGCAGTCTGTGATGTGTACAAGCCTATATTGTAATCATTAAATTCCTTGGCATATTGACACATGCTAGCAATATTCTGGTAGGCCTGCCTAGGCTTAACATTTTTCATGGTTGACAGCCTAGTAACCACCTATGAACCTATTACACAGGGGGGACACAGTACAAAAGGAATGTTTTGTTTAACAGGCTTATGGAGGCTGAAATGAGAAATTAAATGCTTAAATATTGTCCTGATTGTTGCCACTGTAGTAGGCAAAAAATATATGACATTACAAATGTATATGTGAATAATTCTGTTTGTACAACCACTTATTGGGGTTTCCTTTTCTACACAGTATGATAAGATTACATTTAGAAGGCTGAAGCAAGTTTACATGACATACAAAGGATTTATTGTATGTTTATTTGTGATTAACACTTAATGCTTAATGCTTTCATGCAAATTAATGTGCTCTTGCATCAATTAATAAAATATAAAGTTCTCGGATTGAATAATGTTTCAATAGCATGGCATTAGGTTTATAGTGATCAAATTCTGCAGGTACAAAGTATGCATCTGATGTCATCACTGGAAAGTTGTTAATGACAATTGTAACACATAATATCTAATTTGCATCAGCAATATTTCCCTGCCAGCACTGCTATTTTATATTTCTAGCTGACACTTCACCTAGAGATCAATAAAAATATAATGACACAAGTCTTGTGACATTAGCAAAAAGAGAGAAAAGAAATATACAAGTTTACTTTTATCAAGCACTCCTTCAGTAAAAAGGTAATATCAGAGAAAGGGACACGGCATTATTGAGTAGCATCTGCTAAGCATGGTTATAAGTCAAAAGATCAAAGACTTTCATCAATTATCTCAGCAAGTCACCTATTAAATGAATCCACTGCTCAGTTACTTCACTGACTGAGTGCTACTTCTTCAAATCAAAGGGTCTGACCTGCAGGAATACAAATACAATTAATCGCATTTGACTTCTGTCAAGATCACAAATCTGCTTGATCCTTTAATGGGACATTTTTTTAACCTGCAAGTGACCCACTTATATCACAGTTTAATAAAATGCAGTAGCTTTTGAATTGGACATCACTTGCATGCCTTCTTGTGATCCATGGTTGGCTACAAGACTAGCTCTTTTAAAAGTGTCCTTTAAATATTTCCAAATTTAAAACATTAACTGGTAAACAGTTAAGAAATTGTAGAAAGGTAATTAAATGTAGTCCATAAAGCAAGCAAGAAAGAGAAAAAGACGTTTGTTTGTATCTTTCGGTTTTTCACGGTTAGGGTCGCCACAGCGGAACTCCGGTCTGCTAATGATTGGCAGTTGATTTTTACATACCGGCTTGCCAGGCCTGACGCACAACCTTCAACGAAGGTACGCCCATTCACACATGTCTCCACGCAGAAGATGCTCTAGCTGAAAATCGAACCGGACAGCGTCTTACTGTGAGGTGACAACGCTCCGGCAGCACCACCACCGCGGGTGTCCAAAGAGAAAAAGACGTACTTTACCAAAAAATCTATTGTAATATATTAGCTGACTGCAAATTCACCAATACCTGTAATGATGATGTTGCCACCATCTGAAGCAAAACTGAAACAAGCATAAATTTGTAAGAATTTCTAATTATATTTATTAATTTCCTCTAAACAAAGGGAAGTTGCCAGCTAAACAACATTTCATAGCCTTCTTATGGGCACTGTGTAATGGTTTTACTATGATTATGTTGCTATGCTGGCTAGCCAAAATGTCAAAAAATAATATCCAAAACAGGAACTGGTGAAAAAAAATAACTTTAAGTATTTTTTTCAGGGGAGAAATACATGACACTCTCTGATGTGGGGGGACAAGCCCACAATACCCCATGAACTTATATAAACCAACTCCACAACTGTGCTAACTCAAAGATGGAACAAAACTCCCAAAACAAGTAAATTGTTGCCAGCACACATTTAGAAATCACACTGGTAATGACTTTCTATCAAAAATAGTGATCAGAATTATACTGTTTGGCTTTTCTTTATTTGAACTACAAATTCTCAATGAATTTCACCTATATCAACCTGCAGATGCACCCTCTGCAATGTTTCCAACTTCTTGTTGATAATATCTTCCCAATATTGAGATTCACCATATGTGGCAGACTGTCTTTTGTTTCAGAGACCTTGCTACCGGTTTTCTTGTGTTCAACTTGTCTAATAAATGGGATGGATAACTTAGGTAAGGCAGATGTGGGATACTAAATCCATCACCCAAAACTAGTACTTGGGTAGAAATTATTCACTTTGTCCCAAGGTCATAAGACTCTCTTCTACATACTTTAATTCTGCAAGTGGCTGCTATCAACTACAGGTCCTACACAATCTGAAAACTGCACTGTGTCATAAATTAATAAATCAACTGCATTGATATGCTGACACTAATTGATTGGCTGAGCTATATTTTTAGACATTATACACATGCCAAAACTAAAAGAGATTGTTTATTTAACATTTGAAAGTCAGACTGGGACAGAGCCCATTTTCAGCAGAGGCCGGGTGAGAAACACTCTTGACACACGTTTTTGGAATGTGGGAGGAAACTGGTGCACCCAGTGGAAACCCACACAAATGGAGAGAGGACATACAGACTTTACACAGAAGGCACCCTAACCAAGAATTGAACTGGAGAACCTCTTGCTGTCAGGTGACAATGCTAACTGCTCCATCACTACTCCAGTGGAAACACATTTGAGTGGTTTCATGTTGGTGTCTAAAATTAACATCAACTCTAATGGTGAAGAAAACCAAATGTTCTTTTATTATTTAATACAGACATGCTATGTAGTCTTGTATTTTGAATTTATGAGTGTTTGGACTTTAGCTAACATTTTACAGCTGAATGCTCCAGTCCAGATGAATGTATATGTCTAACTGCTTCCACAATGTCATGGGTATATGAGCAGGGAAACAAGGAGCCAGATTCATGAACAGCTCCGCGAAATGCAGCTATTATGTACAGAGCATGCCATTAACACAAGAGCCTGCAATTTCATATTCATTAAATGGCATTGAACTTAGTGTAGTGCCAACAAACAAAGGTAAATGACAGAATACGTTAAGGAAAGCATAAGCAGCTGAATTACATGCTAATTAACTAATCTGACATAGCAGAGTTATTCCTGAAGCTATAAAGCAATTGTATGTACTCAATGTAGCCATTTGCCCTGAAATCCAAAACACTTTGGATTACAGCTATGATTGCACTTAGAAAAAAAGGATCTATATTATATTGTCGACTACTTAGCTTGTTGAACGCCGAAACATCGACAGCTAAGGGTCAAAAACTTCATCTTGAATGGTCAGTTTAGCAAATTCTTTCATTGGGAAAGAATTTGCTTGACCATGCCAAACTAACATAAACTTCCAAGCCGTAACAAAGTGGGGGGGGCATCACCCCCCACACACCCCCAACTAAATATACCAACTCCAAGATCACTCTACATTGGGGAAAGGGCAAATTCCCGATAATGGCCAAGCAAATTCTTTCCCGATCAAAGAATTTTCTTAACTGGCCATTCGAGATTGTACGTTTTCGACGCTTAGCTGTCAACATTTCAGCATTTGACAAGCTAAGTGGTCGATGATATAATAGAGACCCAAAAAAAAGCATGTTAACATTTGCTGCTGCCATTAGAAAATTGTGTGTTACATACTTTAATTACAGATGTTGCTGCTGCTGCTGCTGTTGCCAGAACTCTGTCAAGAAGATGAAGGCTCTACAACCGTTTGACTTAGTATGACTGCATGATACACAAAATTGTACAGCAAACCAGGTCGACAGGGAAACATTACAGTAAATACACAACCTCTTCCACCATTATCTTAGGCCCAAGCTAAGTATGGAACCTGTTTGAAAAAAAGCTACCTGCTTATTTCAATATGCTAGTTATATGTCCCTAACATCTGACATTGTCCTGTGTACAGTATTGCCAGTAATACTGTATGACTGTAATATCTGCAATATCCACCTGTCAACATTGTACAATAATGTGCAACAAGCATTTCACTTTCCCACACATATATATGGAACCTTAACTACATTAAAAATGTTCAAAGGCCAGTGCACAGTCATCATCACTGGCATAGGGTGATTGTGGGGAAGTATACAAGAAGACAAGCCTACCACCAAAGAAATGAGTGTGAATTATTGAATTGTATTGCCTACTTGAAAGTCCTGCAGTAAACCAGCTAGTGTTGTCCTCCATGTCAGAACCATCAGTGTACAAAATAAGTACAAAGTTTAAAGCTCCATTATAGCACACACAAGTAAATACAACCGCCCCCCAAAAAAAAGTAAAGGAAACAAAAATCAAGTGTCCAAGAAATGTAAGGAGGACAATAGATATAACTGAGTAGTATGCTGTAGCATTAACCAAAGCAATGTACACTTTTATTTTCTGTACAAATTAATACAATTGTACTTGGATGTCCACTTGTATGGAGGGCAGTCAGTTTATGTGTCGCAGGCCTAACACATTTGTTGGCTACAAACATCAAACACCTGACCTTGCTAGAAAGTAATACAACACTCTTCTGCAATGACTTGCTAGATGGGTATCGAACATTTTCCATAATGCTACGTTGCATTTTCACAAACATTTGTAATGTAAAAAAAAATTACTGACATACATACCTATGCCACTAGCAAGAGACAAACAATGCATATACTAAGCTATGGGTAAATTGTGAAATGCAAACCATCACTAAGGTTGAAATATAGCATTTTTTAAAACAGCAACTTACCTTTGCATCAAGTTAGTTGTGACACTAAAAATATGTTTTGCATGCAATTAGCAACATGCAGCTCTCTTAATAAAAAATCTTTCCTAACATGATTCACATTTCCTTACTTACACAATTAACTTGACACAGAGCAGATTCAACCCTGTGAGTATTATGAATATGCAAATGAGGTGTGAACTCATCACCATTTATTAGTTCTAAAATCTGCACTAAGTGCAGGGAATGTAAATGTAGTGTAAGGACCTAAGTGACAGCATGCCCACACCCTACCTTGGCAAGGATGAGCACTGAGAAGTATTACCTGTAAAGAGCTTGTGAGTATAAAAGATTTATCTGACTGCAGTATCAATCAGGGTGTGTCAGGAAGAAGGTACTGACAAGAAATTGTATGACTACCATTGACTGACTTAGGAGAGGTACATTCCTAACATTTATATGAATATGACAACAGTTTATTCCTGTCAATAGAATTATCTCTGCAATTCTAGGACAGTAGATTACTCATTGAAACCAATATCAACGGCAAGGCAAAAAAACATAGCAATCTTGTTAGAGAGGTATAGATCTTTGAGTTATGTAAACAAAATAAAGAGAAGCAAAGAGGCAGAGTGTTCAAATGTTTTATTTAATATTGCATGAGGGAAGATTATCAGGTCTGTTGTCAGTATCACAGTCATCCACACCTCTAACTATAATTTGCACAGGACAAAGGTTACCAATTGTTTTCTGTCACACCTGTAATGTCAATTAATACCATGTCACATACTGAATATAGGTAACTTCCTTTTTTTTCGTCACAGTATAATGTGTGTGGCACATAGTAATAATAATCTAAACTGTGTTTTGTGAATGTCTTGCTGTACTGATGTTCTAATGCAGTCATGGCTGTGTTTATGTGAACATAATGATGGTTAATAAGCATATTTTTATGCTGAAACAAAACCATGATGAGGATGTACTTTTTAATTACATGTTCTGTAATGTTTCCTCTATTGCAGTAACTTTATTGTTTTCCATTCCTCATTTGTGTGTCATTTGTCATTGTGCATTCTGGACTGGTAGTGGTTGACAGCACTGAACTACCGTTCACTGACTAAGTAATAAAGTGAAATGTTTAACTTAGGCTGCCTTCAGCACAAACTATCCTGGTGCTGGTGAGAGGCCATCAGCATTCGGGATAATATTCAGTAAGGAACATGCAGCTCTCAGGTAATTTTCTCTGTAGTAGAAGGTGTAAATGCAGTGATCTTAGAGAAACAAAGCAGCTGATTCTGGGTTTAAACTCAGTCAAGTGATAATTTTCAAAGTATGTTCTGAATATATCTGTACACACATTTTGTGATATTGTTTTGCTACTTCAAAATCAACTAACCCCAGTATTGCTAACAGCATGTGAGCAATTGTATGTCCCATTTAACATCATTTGCCAGTACTTAAATGTGTGATAATGGATGTCATAAATTCAAGTTTAGATGTGAGAAGGGTGAATCTGTCATTGTAACCTCTTCCTCTGGTAACTGATTTTTTTTCTTGGCCACTTTATTGTATTTTTTCTCTAATGTCTTGTGCATTTGCAGTCTGCTCAGCACAGCACAGGCTAGGTTCACTTCCTATGGGAAAAAGAGTAAAATTTAATTTGTGCTGCCTTCTGTACACAAACAAACCAGTCTCTTAGACAGATATCGTTGTTGCACATAAGTGAAGTGCATTGTTAGAAATAAGACAGATGATGCAAGGTTTGAATCCAGTTAATTATCATTTTTATGAGGGGGGTCTGAATTCATATTTACCCACATTTTTGAGATCACGGTGCTGTTGTGCAAAACTCAAATATTCTCAGTACTGCCAACAGCATGTGAGCTGTTGTCTGTCCACTTAGACATTGTCATTAACAAGTTTGATAATGTGTGCCACAAATTACATTTCTGATGTTGCAACGAAATGTGAAAAGGATGAATGCGTCACTTGAATGCACTGCTTGCTCTGCTTAAAGCTACATATATTTATTAATTTAATTCATTTTACTGTCAGTCTTTTTCTCTCTCATATTTTTTTCAAATGCCTTTTGCATTTGCACACCACTCGGCAGCATGCAAACACAGTTCACTGCCTAAGGAAAAAAGTGAAAACTTGAATTTAAGCTGCCTTTTGCAGCACAAACAAACCTGGCAGTGGTGTGCAGCTGTCAGAACTGTGGATAGCACTCAGTGAATAAATTCAACCTGGCAGGCACTTTTCCTGTTGTACTAGGTGTAATTGCTATGATTATAAAGACAGAAGATAGCTGATACAAGGTTCAAATTCAGTTGACAAATGCTTTTAAAGAGGGTCAGAATAATTCTTGTCATCACATTTTATGCAGGAATGTCACAGCACATGCACATCTTTATCATAACTGTTTATTGCAATAAATGTGTCATTACTGTTTGAGGAGAAGCCCAATATAATATGTGTAAATTATGTAAACCGGGACACTGATGACATTTCATTTAGAATGCACACTATTTGTGTTGTAATTATTGAGTTCACACATATCATAAGTAGGTGTTTATGACAGTACGTGTATGCAATCTAACCAACAATGTTTTACTCAAGTCTTACAACTGCATGCACCTGAGATATACTTACAAACAAAATCAATGCCTGTCATAGAGAAATACAGTCCCATGACTAAGAAAAGTAACATGCATGCAAGCATCTCTTAAATATGCGTGCACCCATTTTTAAATTACTATACCTCTAGTTAGCATGTCAATAAGTATGTTCTCCTGTGGCATTGACAGGTAATCACTAAAATTTTATATTTTATCCTTCATTTTCTCTTGGGTTTGATTCTCAGGTAGTACTACTCAATCTTACAAGTATCTAAATCCCAACATGCCAATATATCGCAAGTCATACCATTTTTTTTCTAAAGCAAGCTATGATTATAACCGTCACCATAAAGCATATCAAGGTTTACCACTGGAACATGTCCCCAAATTTTGAGTATTGTGCATGGCCAAACCTCAATGCCATTTTAACACCTTCTGTGCTTCTTGGTGTATTCATTGCCAACTGAAACTAAATGGAAGTACACAGCTTATGGCAAAAATCTTGTGACCTTTTGCCTTTGGCTGCATTACTTTGGTTCCCTTTGCACTGCTGTACTTAGCTATGTATAGTCAAGTAAATCTACTTTTGAACAAGCTATAGAGTTGTAAAAACAGCTTACAGTTGTCATGAGGGTAATGAGGAGTAATACAGACATTCTTCTTTTTGACAATTTGTTGTCATATGGGAATTTTGTGAAGTAGGAGTTGTGCATTGAGCTTAAACACTACTCATATCTGTAGAGTGTTCTTCCAAAACTCTCAAGGTTTGAATCCAGATGCATACCAAACTTTTTTTTGAATGTCTTGTATGACTCCACTGGGTATAAATGTTGGCCACACCTTTTCTTAACACATCATTATCCTGCTGCTATACTAGTGTTTGCTCCATATTGTGAAGCCTTTCTTTACAGATTTTTGCATGAATAATTATGCTGAAAAAGAAAACAATAACACAACACAAATATGTGTGGAAATGAAACATGAACCAGTCTGTAAGTCTGTATTGTGTATTCCTGTAACCATCTCTTCACCTTTTCCCACCCATTCTGTGTCATTCAGTAAACTTCCTTGATCCCTAACAGTTTCCAAAAACCATGTTTCACCAGCAATAACGTGCTTAGCACCTCATGTGTTTTATAATACAGGACATCTGTAGCATGCATATAAGAACTGAATAACTGCAACTGCCATAACAAATGTGTAAATCATGACATTGAAACATCACCATAACATATATCTATCGGTTCTGTGTTGCCTCAGGTCCACGTTTGTATGTGTATACTGCTTCTTTGCACAAAAGTCAGTACTGAGTACCACAGACTACTGCTAATTCCCATTCCAAGTTCAACACCTCCAGATATGATTATGCATGCGCTAATACTTTGCCACCTGCAGTGCAAGTAACTTGCCAGAACTGCACTTCAGGAACAGAGTAAAAAATTACAAAAAATAATTCTTTGTTTAGATTGCAAAATATCTGTATGCCTGTAGTGAATTTTGACAAGTTATCTGAATTTCTGAGTGATGTTGATTCAGTTAAGTCAGTCTGTTAATGCATGTCTGCACTCCAATGGTTATACTTGCAATTGTGTTACAATATTTGTTAACTTTTTCACACATAATCCATCACAGTTATTGTGCAGGGCACTGTCCTATTTAAAAAGAGTTGGTCTGTATTTTCAGTGCAAGTTGTGCATGTGTAGCACGAGTGTGCAATCATCCCTGAATTAAGTGGCAGTAATGCTTGATTGATAATCCACTGCTTTACAACTGTGACTGCCAATGGCATCCCATACTCTGAAACAGTTAAATGTCCCTCACAGTAACACAATGTACATGAAGGATGGTATATAAATCTTAGTAGAGAAGTATGTCATTACATGGGACAATCACAGTGCTATTACTTTGGCCTGCCCACATATCTGCATTTGCCCCCAAACCTGTGATGTACAATACAAGCTGTTCCAAACAATGACATTTTTTAACTAATTACAGCTTTGCTTTTAAAAATAATTAGATTCAGGATTCTTCTGTAGAACTTGTGACTAATACTGTGGCCTCTAGCTTGTGTAACTTAATAGGTAAGAAGTTCAGTCCTCACCACAGAAAACTTGTGTGTGTGTATGTGTGTCAGTAGGAAAATACTGACAGGTTAATTACACTTCAGTTTCAAATGTGCTGTGTCCACTTCCATTGAGAAGAATCCATTTATCTTTGCACACAGCTCCCTCTGCACTTTATCCAACGTTTAGCACAAACATCATCTTTGGAACATACTGATGAATCATTTTGTCAAAAGTGCACTTTCTCCCCTTAAGAATCATGCTTCTTCAGTGGTACTTTTGACTAATGTCACACTGTCTATTTTGTGTAACTAGATGGGTAGGAGGTTCGTTTCTCACAGTGTGGAACTTCTGTGTGTGGCTACAATATCGTGTACATATAGCTTCCTGAACAGACATGTTGTATGAGCTTCCAGTCAAGGGAACAATTTAACCTGGGTAAGTATTCCACCATCCCCTTATCCCAGTTTTATCACAAACATCTTCTATGCAACACAGTGATGAGGTCATCCTGTCAAAAGTGCACTCTGCTCCCATAAGAGACAGGCTTCTCCTGTGGTGCTAGTGTAACTGCCCAGGTAGGTGGTTCAAGTCTAGCAGCAGTGAATTTGGGTGTCTGTCTGGTTCTAGTGTCATGGAAGTAAATGTTTAACAGCAGATGTGCTGTATACACTTCCACTCAGGAGAAAGATTTAACTTTGAACAACCCCCTCTGCAGGTTTTTCCACTTTTAACACAAATGTATTCACTGCAACATAGTGATGTCATTCTCACAAAAGTGAACTATCTCCTTAAGATTCAGACTTACCCTGGGGCACTTTTAGATAATACTGTGCTTCCTCAGTCGTATAACTAGATAGGTAGGAGGTTCAAATCTGACAGTGGGGAGCTTGTGTGTATAGCTTGAATGTCAGTTGCATATGCCTTCCTAAATGATTGTGTTGTATCAGCTTTCATTCAGCAGAAGACTAACATGGAAGAGGATGCCCCTTTCCTTATCCAACTGTTATCACATGTACCTTTTTTTACATCCCACTGATAATGTCAGCAGGTCAACATGGCACACTATGTCCTTACATCTCATAGTTCTCCTGCAGTGCTTGTGACTAATTCTATGTTGTGTAGATTGTGTAAATAAATAGGTAGAGGGCTCAAATAAAATATTGGATAAATAATATCACTGTGTATACTGTCATGTACAATTGCATCTGTGACAACACCTCTTATGTAAAAGTCCATTTACAAGATGTAGTTTCCCTGGCAGAGGATTGCACAATAGATTTCATTACCCCCAGTTAATAAACAAGTTTGGAGAAACAATGCATACATCATGCTATGAAAAAGTACTACATCAAACTGGTCATATGAGTTACCCTGTGTGATGGCTGTTGATACTGTACTGTGTAGACTCTATCTACAGACATAACAGGTTTGAAGCAATGCTAAACTACTGCCCTTAAATATTTGTCTGCCATTCTCTGTAGAGAAGGCCTGTAATGCATGTAGTATGTGTAGCTGTGTAGTGTTACTGTGTACTTCAACCACATTCATACATTTTTAGTTGAAGGTCAATGTATAAAAGAATTGTGATGCCATCCGTTCAAATGTGCACTGTTGAAATTGTAAAATAACATCTCATGTAACACATGTGATTCAGGCAGTGTGCTGTACCTTGTGATTTTAGATAGTCTGTTCAAATCCAGCCTTTACTCCTTAGACTCACTTGTGTCACTATGTGAACATGCAGGTAGGCAACAATGTAGCCAGACAGCTATTTGCTGTGTACATGTATGTATCAATGGAGATTCCTGTTACAATGATTTCTGCTCTTTTTTCACACAGAAATGCTTTATTGAATAATGATGATGCCATGGGATGACATTTGTCTTTCCCTTGAGAACTGCGAAGGCTTTTATTGTATCATGAGGACATGAGACTATGCTCTGTATGCTTTTGCCTTAGTAAGGCATGTGTTTGACTATGTGATTATCCATACATTGTGCCTGATTGCCATTCCCCCATCACAATTATGACTGCATTATGCAGCCTGTGTGTCTGGGTATATCTAGCACCAGGCAATGTTGTGTGAGAAGGACACATATAGCAACACTGTTTTAAAGAAGTGATCATCACACATTTCCCTTGCAGCAATAAAATGATGTCACTGCTTCAAAGACCAAAATATCTAATACTTGTAGCACCAGTGACACTATGACACATTCATTCTTTCCAATATCATGTAGCTTCAGTGGTTCAAAACCCACAATGGCTGACTGTAAGCACTGCATGTTGTCCTACTGTTGTTAAGCATGAATGACATCCACAAATGTTATAATGTATACAATTGCAGTGGGAGTATCCTCCCACACCCCTTTAATGACATGCAACTTGCAACCCAGTCATATGATATTAAAAACTTTACAGGTCTGTTAATACTTCAACTGTGGTGCATGTGATTCATACACATTTGTAGTTGTGGGGAGACTTACATTGCTTGATATTCTATTACGGGCAATGGTAGAATTCTGTAAATGATCTGACATTACACAAACATCATTGCATAAAGTTATTATTTCCAGTTGTTTTCTTATTTATTATTAATGTAAATAATATATGTGTTTGTGTTGTTTATGGCAGCGTTCTCTGAAATGTCGTGTGAGCATGTCCAGTATAAAGCTGTATTAGCTGCACTCCATTTACAAATGGAGACCTTGAAATACTGCAATATCATCAGATCTATGTTGTCATTTGTTACTTGTGTATTTTTGATTTCCAAAACATTAATGTTTATGAACACAAGCTTTTTGTAGGATTCCTCCTAAATGTTACAGCTGAAGGCTTCTGCAGGATAACTCTACCAGGTTACAGTACAAGGCTGAGGCTTGAAATGGCTTAGCCAAGGCTGTCACCAGTACTAATGGTATCTCATATATGGGGGAACAATGTTGCCATCATTATCATGACTTAAAAAGGTGAGAGCAGGACCTCCTTTGCAGAAGAGAGGAGTACAGACCCACAATCCACCTCAGTTGTCTCATTATTGTGATCTATAATTAGGAATACAATATCATGACTTGGCAACAAAAACAGGTGGTCAATATTTTCCTGTTATGTATAGCTTCTGCAGAGACTGAATGAAATAGGAAGATGTATCAGGATTGAGTGTGATGCCTCAGAGAGGCACAGGTTAAGTAATGGTCATGTATGACTAATTGCCATTTCTTAATATCAGTGACTGCCATTGAAAAGCAAAGCCCACTACTTCTTCCCATTCTACATTAAAAATCCTCAAAAAATAATTAGTCATGTGCTGATATTTGTTTGTGTCATCAGCTGCACAAATAAGCATACCAGGATTGTGTTTCAGTAAGCAGTTTTGACAGAATAGAAATAATGCCAGTGACTTCTATTACCTGTGAATGGTTCATTGGCTTATGTTATTCAAGATATGAGGAGTTTGTTGTAATGCAGTCTATTATATCATAATGTAAATGACTGTGGCAGTGACACACATTACCCTTCCAACTGAGTTCCAATGAACTGGCACAACTGCAAACATTCTTGCAAAGTAGAATTAATGAGTGCAGGTTATAAGCTTTACATGTATGGCTTGTAATTACCTTGTACTCTGTACACACATCACAAAGATGTATCAATGATCTACAAAAACATGTGACTTTAATACAACAATCTTGAGATAAACAGTCAGGACTATATGTGTGGCACTCCACTGGTTGATATTTGTCACTGTCAACCAACACTTAAATGCTCAATATACCATAATGCCACACACACATATAACAATTAACATGAATAATGTGATGCATAATTTATTGCTACAGTATACTGTGAGCTGCAATCAACACATTGATGTTTTGTTTGTATGTATCAGATCACATTGTCTATTCCCCCAAACATAAGTCACGTAATCTAAATCTTTGTGCTGTTCAAGACTTGTAATAAGGCATATCCTGTGGCGTCAGCTGCAAATACATGGTTCTCTAGATTATGGACTTTTGTTGATGTAAATAGTATGATTATGTCTGACTACAGTGATAAGTAAGACTGGCTTATTCAACAGATGTGTAATATAAATTTCTACTCAGTGGAAACATACGCACAGAGAGAGGGTTCCATTAACTCTTTCACTCACTTTTAGGTGACACATATGCCTTGCAACACAATGATGAAGTCATCCCTTCAAATGTGTACTGTCCCACTTGTAATAAGACTTCTCCTATAGTGTGAACAGCTAATCCACAGCTCTGTAGAGTGTGGGGTTACATAAGTAGGTGCTCAAATCATATAATGTCTAACTCTTAAGACCGTGTCTAAATATAGTGAGAGGTAGTATTAGCTTATCCAGCCCATGCAATGTTTACATTTTCAATGCTTTCACACACTTTTATGTAACACATATGCCTTGTAACAAAATGATGAAGTCATCCCTTCAAATGTGTGCTGTCTCACACTTGCAATTACACTTTTCTTGTGACTTGAGTAGCTAATATCATGGCTCTACAGACTGTGGACTGAGGCAGGGGATCAAATCTGGCAATGTATAATTATTGTATGCCTGTAAGAGAATACTACAGACAGGACAGGATTAGTGAAAAGATGATGATATGAAATAACTGACATTTGCATTAACACTTACCATGCTAAAGGAGTTTGACCCTTCAAATAACATTTTATATGCCATGACCATTCAAACACACTGCTTAAGTCATCTCAAGTGTGCGCTTTCTGACAACCCTAATTTGACTTCTCCTGTGGCATGGGCAGTTACAGTCTTGGCTTTGATAAGCAGGTATTCAAATCCAGCAATGTCTAATTAATTTTGTTAATCTGGTTGTATTACAGGTAATTAAAATAGTTAGGAATGGATTAATTAACAGATGTAATGTTGATAAACCAGCCTAGGGGTAAGACTACATGACTACGGGATTTTCATTCTCCCAGCCCCCTTTTATGTAAGCCATATGGATTTAGACACACCACTGAAGTCATCCCCTTAAGTGCGTGCTTTCTGACATCTCTATTTATGACTGTGGCATCGGCCAAAGCTATCTAGGTCCATTAATAGCAGACATGTGGATAAGCAGGTGGTTTCATCTAGCAATGTGTGCAGACAATGATGAAAGACAAGACTGCCTTACTCAACAAATGATGATATGGCTGACTCATATTTGTAGAACACTGATATGTCTAAAGGATTTTGAGTCCTCAAACTACACTTTAGAGGAGACATAATAATTAGAAGACACTGTTGACGTATTCCCTTTAAGTGTGTGCTTTATTAGATTTCTCATGTCAAAAAGCACACTCTTGAAGGGAATACATCATCAGTGTGTACTGTATGACATGGCTCATGTCATTTCTTCTGTGGCATCAGTGGTTAATATACAGTTCTAAAGACTATGAAGTTGGATATGCAGGTGTTCAACTCTGGCAAGGTGTAACTATTGAGAATGCTAACAGGCAGGATTGGCTTCCCCAAGAGAAATGATGCTTACAGTTTCACTTAGTGGAATCATTTATCGTTGGGGGGGGGGGACAGCGACCAACTTACATACATTCTGTTATGGAAGCCATATACTGTGCGTTCAAATACAATGCTCAAGCTATCGCTTCAAGTGTTTGTTTTCTGTCAACAGAGATATCACTCTTGTGTGGTCTCCTCAGTTAGTGAACAGCTCAAGATGATCTTGACATACATTGCATATGTTTGAATCCAGTATTGTGCAACTTTCTTTATTTTGTTGACAATATAGCAATAGGCAGGAATGGCTTATTCAGCAGATCACGATGAGTGATTTGCTACATAGTGGTAAAAAAATTACCTGTGTTACGATATTTTGTTATATTTTGTAATGGGTAGATGGTGTTCATCCAGTAATTGTTATACTTCCTTCACTTATTCAGTCCAATGGACCTCAGCAAGTTTGCACTCTAACTTCCAGTGGGTGAGAATTGTCCTCACATTTTGAACAAATGTTCATATCTCTGGAACCATAGGGGTTATGAAAGAAGTACAAATGGCAAACTGTTCAGCGCAGACTATTTTATAGTTGTAGTATAATTTAGGTTCTTGGTCTTAAACCACATTCTATAAGTCACAGAAAATATAACTATTACATTTATAATATTTTGTAAACAACTTACAATATCTCAAAAAACACTCAAGTTATGCACATACTGTCAGAAAAATGTTATTCATCTACCTGAGAACCTTCATATAAGGCTAAGGATTTCTGTTTATGTTACTTGGTTGTTGAGATATCTAGAAAACGTGAAAATTATATCTATATAAATTAATATTATAAAAACAACAGTTAATATCTATTTACCTGCACTAGACAGAGGTCAAATATTAATGCAGTTGAATTTGCCATTGTTTAAGCTTTACAAAGAAAGCTTTTAAAACCTTGTATATAGTATGGTTTTGAAATTATTGATGCAAATATGAAAAAATAATATCTGATGCTTAGAGGGGTCATTAGGAGTTAACTGCAGATGCAGCTGGAGGCATCACTCGGATGTAATGAGTTAAGCATATCCCAGTATAATGATGTATTTCATTATGTGATGGTTAGCACAAAGCACCATAAGTAATCAATGGTGGGGAATAGTTATTGTCATTTGCTGCTTTGTGGCAAGTTAGACAGAGAATTGGTTTAACTTACAAACATATTTACAGCAGATGTTAATTAAACTAGCTTGGTAACATTATTCTACTACAGAAATGCAAAAAATAGAGGTGCTAACTTAAAGTAGAGGTGCCTTGAAGCAGGCTATACAAGGTTACTGCTATTATCTATTGCGCTGAAAGCAGGTGCAGCCATATTTGTCACTAATTTGACTTATGCCTTTCTTTCCAAACTGAGGGTTTTCAGTTTCTTTTCTAACTGACTGTCTGACTTGGCAAAACTTGATATTTTGTCGTCTCAGGGAGTTGTCTAAGCTTGCTAAGATTTTATATGGAGTTTACTTGAAAGAGATAGACAGTTCTGAAAGAGGTCTAGCCTTTTAGAGAATTCAAAAAGTAATGTTCACACCTGGTGGTCATGTTAAAGAATTAAGAGATTTTGTTCATGGCAATATGAATTATTTTTGTGTTGGTAACTGAATTCCAAGTGATTATGGGAAGGGCATATTCAACAAGGCAGATGAGTGAGATGAGGACATTTATGGATAGTGTCCTTATTAATTTGGAGATGACTGGAGATAGTCTCACAAGCTCAATGTTGGATCATTACTTTTCTATTATATATTGAGTATGAAGACTGTAATGGGGGCAAATGATAGGGATCATAGAAATGAAAGTTGGTACTAGAGAGGAGAAACATACTAGAGTTCCAGTTCCAGATATTTTCTTGAATAGTTGTAAGATTTAAAGAAGGGAACATGTCAGGATGCATATAAGCATCTAGTTAGAAGGAAGCCATTAGGAGCCATAGAACTTCTGAGACAAAGATGGAACAGAGTGAAAAAAAGAGGGATGCATGTAGAAGGGAGGCTGGAGGTCTAAAAGTGAGTAAAAAAGTTAAAAGTGTTACCTGCCACTTCAGGTCAAGAAATTACAGTAATTCATTCCTTGTTCTGAATCCTAACAAACAAACACAATGACTCTGACACAATGGAGATGGAAGGTGCTAGAAAAATTGGTGTGAGCAAACAGGTATAATCAGTATGTTCTGGAACTGTGGAGGTGAGGGACTATTTAAGCATAATATTAGGGAAAAGAAGATATATTTCTTAGCATGAATTTCTCAAGACATTGAAATTTTAAAATGTTGAGGCAGGGAATAAAATGTTGTATAGAATGATACACACACACACACACACACACATACATATTTATGCACACACACACACACACACACATATATATATACATATATATATATATATACATATGTAGAGAGACAGCAATGGCACAAGTATTTTTTCGAAGGGATTGTAGAGAGAGAGGGATGGCACAAGTACTTTTTCGAAGGGATTGTAGAGAGAGAGCGATGGCACAAGTACTTTTTCAAAGGGATGGCTTAACAGGCAGTAGTAGAATGACAAAAATGTTCTATGTTTAAAGATCAGAACCATGCAAAAGCTTAAGTATGTGCAACATAAAAGATAACTGGAAACGGAACATTAAATTGTATACTGAGATGATAAATGTCCAGTCTTTAAAATGAAACGGCTATATCTCATATCATAATTATCATCAGAAGATGAGAATGCCCAACCAGGAGATGAATGGACTATGTGAGAGAAGATCTGCAACAGTCGGCTATGACTGTAGAAGTTATGACTGTGGCTCTGAAGCAAGACAGGTGGCAACAGGTGACACAGTACCCTAAACCCAGGTAATAATGGGGAAAAATGGGGATGATGATGATAATATGATGCATAATCATTCAATATTAATAAACTTAACTGTTTGCATATTAAGATGTCCTATGTTCACTTACAAGAATAAGGGGAGGGGGATTTTTATTTATTTATTTATTTTTTTGCAGCTAACCATTGATGGTTGTTTCATTTTCTTTTAATGTTGTAATTTACAGCAGTCAATAAATAGCATCTCCAGTGTTGGTATCTGACATGATCCAATATTGTGACAATTCTTTCAGTGTCTGTGGTGAATACTACATGTTTAATTCCTTGAAGGTCACTGAGTGTATACCTTCTGCTGATGTTTATACTGAAAATATTTATTAATGTTGAAAATATTCACAAGCAATGTTTTTATTTCATTCAAGTGGGTATATAGTGGTAACATAAATTATGGTTGAGAAGGGATCTTTAAGGAGAAGGAAGGGGTAGTTGAGCAAGTAAGGGAAGGTGGGGTTAAGAAGGATGGGTAGGAAAGGCAGGCTTTACAGGGAGAGTTGGTGAGAAAAGGTTAACTAGTGGATGGAGACGGGAGGGAGTGAGATATGAAAAGGGGATGGTCATTAGGGATTTTGAAGTGGGGAGTTGCTTGCTGGGATTTACATTTTGGCATGATTTTGTGTGTGCAGAATCACGTCCAAGATGACCAGAGGTATCTGGCAGTAAGGTAGGCCATAGGTGGTGGCCAAGCAAGGAGAGATAACTAGAGCTTTTCTATGTTATTGGCGTTTCTGAGTTCACTGTTTTTTTTTCTTTTCCTCCCTGCTTCACTATCTCGCTTGCATTGAAGTGTTGCTGAGGGGGGTTGCAGTCGATCCGGCTCTGTAACTAGGGCTAGGTACATTAGGAGATAGAAACTCAAATCACACAGTCAACTTCGGTTGCTACTATGGCACTGTAATCAGACCTGGGGAGATGTAGGGGGGCAGGCAGGTTAACGTAGAGTTTATTCTTTAACTGCATGGGCTTTCAGCCCTACTATATACGTGCCAAAATTGTATTGACTGATCAAAATGGGGAGCTTCCCCAGCCATGAATTGTCTGACAACTGCTTGTGAGACAGTATTAGGAGTTTAACAGGGTTCTGCAGCATGGTGAGAACCAAAAGCAGAGAACCAAGGCACATTGGATTCTTGTTAGAGCAATTTTACTTACACAATTCCTTTTTCTGTAGTCCATTCATGCAGTTTAGCTTGAGAAGGTAAGGGCTGGATTCCGCAGTACTAGTTTAGCAGCCTTTCAGGTTTCCAGTGAGACCCCGTATTTCTGTTTGATTCTGGCTGAGTGGGGCCATCCTGGTTGTCAGCATGGTGGTAGTGTCAGCCATTCTGCACATATGCAGTAGCAGTTGCACATTAAATGGGAGAAAAAAAAAAGTTAATAAACTAATACGGGAAGAGGAACTTGGACTGACTGCTCGGTGGGACAGTAAGGTGTTCGGGCATCCCTCTGGTTCAATTTCTGGTCTGTACAGGGTGGACAGTGGTAAGAGAGCCATGGTGGGTTTTGTGCTTCTTTTCCTGAGCTTGGGCACCCGCATGTAATGACTGCTTCTGCACATGCATGGTTAGCAATTAGCACTTTTTCGTGTTACAGGCAGGAATAAAATAAAAAAATAAATACATAAATAAAGTTCCTATTATACTTTTCTGACTTGTGATCACAGTCAGGCTCTCTAGCTTTGTCGAGCAAAGCTCTGATTTAAGGGGACACAGCAGTCAGGGATTATTTAAAAAGAAAAAGTTCATGACTTGTGGCTTGCCAAGAGGGAACAGATTCACTGCACAACAGGACAGCAGTGGGGCCATTTCGTGGACAGATGGAACCACATGTAAAGGCATGATAGACTCAAGATCATATCTAAAGCCTGAAACAACCTTGAGTATCAAAAAGAAAAAAGAAAAAAACAAGAAAGGACTTTAGAAGTTAGTGCGGTGGCTAAAGGCTCTTGCTTTCAGTACCTAAGGTACAGGGCTTGATTCCAACTCTCTCTTACTAGATAGTATTCCTGACTGGAACATTATTAAAAAAAAAAAAACAATGTAAGCAATTTAGCAATGATACTTCAAGGAGAAGCCTAAGGCATTTAATGGCATTAACTGAAGTTATAGGCATGCTTAGTTCTTCCACTAAATTTTGAACTTAAAATATTGCTGAACTCCAGGATCTCAGCTTTAAGTTCTATTCAGTGGTGGTCTTGATGAAAGGTACTGAGCTTCTCTGTTTTTTTCTGATGTCAGCTTGGAGCAGAGCTGAGTTGGACTAGTGGGCTAATGCACTATGCTGTAGTTGACAAGGTCCTGGGTCCAATACTGGGCAGAGGTGCACGTTTTCACTTGTAAATACTGTAGTTTGTAGAATGTTCCGTACTTTTAAACTAAATGATTCTCTTCAGATAGGGGCCCACTTTTATGAAGACATGCTAATGAGGGACACCAATCGTATTTTGTTGATGTAATTTAATTTTTTTTTCTTTCGGCAAAACATTGTGCCCCAGGCTGAGGAACTCTTCCAGGAGATGTCAGATAGTGACACCATAATGGTGAGAACGCAGTGCTCCAACACTCATAAGAGATGGCAAGCAGTGAAGGGCAACCAGTCAGCTAGAGGCATGAGAGCATGACGGGCAACACCAGCCGAGGATGTGACAGCAGAGATCTCACCATTGGAGTCAACACTTGCTGCTCCACCAGGTAATGTTTCTACAGTCCCTATGGGAGGTAATGGGAGCAGGGGTAGCAGAAGTAGGAGGTCAATACATTGGTAGACAGGGTCAGCAGCATAACTACATCTCTTGAGATCTGAATGGAGGCCCTGGGGTTCTGTAAGCTTTAGTGGCACAGGATGATGGCCTTAGGGAACAGTTTTTTGGTTGGAATAGTTCAGCCATGGTTGATAGTTTTGAGAAACGGGGTGAGGACACTGCCACCTGTTTGGATGAGGTAGGGTCAGACTTCAGGGTATGACCTGGAGACTGGTTAGCTATGCAGGCACTGGGACAAGAGGGTATAGCAGTAATTTTAACTCCTCACATACCACTTATGGTGAAGGAAAAAATTTAGAAAGGAGAGTACGTGGACATATTTGAGCTAATTGATGCAGATGGTGTTCAGCATTTGCTGGAAGCCGAGACAGCAAATGGGAAGGACTTGTTGGTATCCTTGGCTGCCCTTGGTAGGAAGCAAGTAGAGAAATTCTGGCAGAGGATGTGGGAGAATTGAGTGTTGGGATTTGTCTATTACATGGCAGTATGGCTGGAGAGGGATAGCTCTATGGCCCTTCTGCTATTGGCTTATTTTCTGAGGATACAGAAGTAGCAGAGGATACAGGTTGGAAATGTGGGGTTGTGGTATGATCAAAAATTATGCAAGTGGAAGGAGGTTGACAGGTCTATGTGCTGGGAGGTAAGACACCCTGATATATGGCTATCTACTATTTTGGACAACTTCAGAGTTGGCAGCAGAAGGAGTAAGGTTGGAGAAGGGGGTGTAGGAGTATGTTGGGGTTTTATTGCCAGGAGATGTTCTTGGACACCATGTAGATTCTCCCATGCCTGTTCAAAGTACGAGGGGTTGCACCTTGCAGTGCAGTGTAGTAGGCATGAGGGTCAATTGGTGGGTTCAACCCCATCCTTTGTAGGTCAAGCATCACCCAAGATAACTCAGAGGGGATTGGGTGGACTGGATATGGGGTTTCAAGGGGGATGTGGCAGGGTACTTTTCATGGCCAGAGAGAGGGGTTCTTTCATGGGACAAGGGGACAGCCTGGGGGCACATTCACCTATTACAGTGCACATCCTGTGGGACATGCTGCTGCGGTATCCACAGCTGGCAGTGGTGTTGGACTTGATTGAGGGTTTTTTGAAGGGATTTCTGATTAAGTCATGCTTGGTTGGGAATGGCATGTTGGGAAAAATTTTGAGGTCAGTGGTAGAGAGGGAGGATATTTTAAAGGCTTTTGTGGAGAAGGTTCATCAGGCGAGCAGGGTTGCTGGGCCCAATTGATAGCCCCCATTTATCCATTTTAAGGTGACACCCTTGGGGTTGGTTCCCAAAAAAGAAACCAGGTGAATTTCATTTGATTCAACATTTATCTTACCCTGAAGGGAGGTCTGTCAATGACTTCATCCCAATGGAAGAAGTTAGGGTGAGTTATGTGTCATTGGATGGCATGGTCCACATAATCACAGGTTTTGAGGATCCATGGTTGTTGAAAGTGGACATTGAGTCTGCCTTTCATCTTTTGCAGATACGTGAGGAGGATTGGCCATTGTTGGACATGGTAGCTGGGGATAACTTTTATTTTGATACAGCCATGCCGATGGGATGTGCAGTGGTTTGTTCCACTTTTGAAAGGTTCAGCATGGCCTTACATTGGATATGGAAACAGCAGGCAAAGAGACATAGAGCAGTGCATTATTTGGACAATTTTTTACTAGTCGGTGAAGGGAAAGAGGGATCGGCATTTGTTATGCAGGAGTTTTTGAGGATGTGCGGAGTTGGGGGTCCCATTGGCTACTCACAAGTTAGAGTAAAGGCATTAGATTTTTTGGCATTGACAGTGGATGCAGGGCTAGTACTATTTGGCTTACTGGGAGAGAAGGTAGCTAAGTTAAAGGAGAAGATGGTTTGGATGCGGGCTAGGGATAAGGTCCAGGTGAGGGATGTCATGGAACGTTTGGGTTACTGAATTTCACCTGTCAGGCGCTTCATCTGGGGTGGACATTTTGTAGGTCAGTGGCATTTGAAAGGGGGCAGGAGTAAGCACCATTGGGTGAGATTTAGCAAATTAGTGCGTAAGGGTTTGACATTGTGGCTGAAGTTTTTACAGCACTTTTATGGCATCACCTTTTGGCAGTCAGATTGGGAGGGTCAAGAGGATGTACAGCTGTTTACCAATGCGGCAGGGAGTCTGGGAATGGGAGTGCTTTTTGTGGGGCAGTGGTTTGCGGTGCCATGGCCACCTGATTGGCCAGAGAAATGGAAGCAGGATGTCACCTTTTTGGAACTGATGCCAATCTGGGCGGTGTCAGTTGTATGGCAGGAGCATTTGAGGTGCAGGAGGGTTTCTTGTATTCTGATAATATTGCAGTCATGTGAGTTTTACAAGCTAAGACAGCTAAATCTGAATGTTTATTGTTGGTTTTACATAAATTGATTCTCTAAAGTTTGTTGATTAATTTTTCTTTCACAGTGGTACATGTGCCAGGGGTGAAGAAAGAGATTGCTCACAGCTTGTCTCGTTTTCAGTTTTTCAGGTTTCGGCAGGTGACCCCGATGACAGCAGAGAATGCCATGTGATGCCAGATGAGGTATGGTGGATTGGGCAGCAGTGATCAACAGGTTGGTTCAGTAGTCCTGGGCAGTGTCCACCAAGAAGGTTTATAGTAGGGCATTGCGTGATTTTGATAGGTTTGTGAAGTGGCTATGAGAGGAAGCAGGTTTGGTCAGAAGAGTTTCTGTTGCGATGTTTAGCAGGGGCTAAATCGCAGGGTAGGGTAGTGAAATAGGTGAGAGTGGATTTGGCTGCAATTAGTGTGTTTGCTCGGATGGCAAGACTGAAGGATTTTACTAATTCCTGGACATTCGGGCGAGTGTTGAAAGGATGGGACAGGGAGGAAGGTTTGAACAGGGATAGGCATTGGCCTGTGACAAAGGGGATTTTTAAGGTGTTGCTACAAGGTTTGGCTAGGATATTTGGGGACTTGGGGGATTATGTACTGTGGGGAACACTAAGTGTATGGATTTATTTTGGAGCATTTAGGGTGTCAGAGTTGTTGGGGTCGTTGGTGTGGAATGATGTTATGTTGCTGCCTGGCACAGTTCATATTAGGTTAAGGTCATCTAAGACTGATCCGGCAGGAAAGGGGGCGCCAATAGCTTTGGAGGAAGACAGGTTGAAGCAGACAGGTCTGGTAACCTGGGCAAGGAGATTGTTTACAGTTCATAAAGGTAGACCACAGAATTTAGTTTTTCAGTCAGTAGGTGGTAGGGCATTAATGAGCACAGAATTTAATTTTTCAGTCAGTAGGTGGTAGGGCATTAATGAGGGGGACAGTTGAATTTCGTCATGAGAAGGGCTTTGCTTAGTATGGGCCTAGAGGAAGAGAAATATTCCACTCATTCTTTTAGGATGGGCAGGACATCAGATTTGGCAAGGGGGGAGGGTAGCTCGATTGAAGTTATTAAAATGGTTATATGATGGTTCCAATGCCTTTTTGACATATTAGATAAGTGATAATGTTTTGTTATTCTGCTAGTAAAATCTTTTCCCCTTTTTCTCTCGCTCTTTTTTTTTTTTTTAGGTAAAATGATTTTCATCATAGGCTATCCCTATGCATATTGGACAGCAAGGAGGGCTGCAGTCAGAAGTAATGGTTCGGATTTGGGGTTACAGAATTTCAGCTAGAAAGTCACATGGCATGCCTTAGGGGGCATAAGTGGAGTCGGCTGTTTCAGATATTTACAAGGATTCAGACTCAAGTGGAGCTTACTCGCATTTTGTTGGTGCACCTAGCAGGTAACGATTTAGGTGTAATGCCAAAGCGTCAGTAGGTGAATCAGATATGGGAGGATTTTTTAGCATTAAGGAAGTTGTATCCAACATTATGTTTGGTATGGTCGTAGATTATTCCTCGTTTCACTTGGAGAGATGCTTGGAAGTCTTCTGCAGTTGAGAGGGCAAGGAAGTTTGTAAACTTTAGTTTGTCAAAGCAGTTGGGAGTGATGGAAGTGAGTGTCATATAGCATGATGAGTTTGCTGATAGAGATCCTATGTGGTTCATGGAAGATGGGGTCCATCTTAGTGATTTTGGTCTGGACTTATTTAATCTAAATTTGGGATTATTTTTAGAAGGGTTGGTCAGTGATTGGAAGGGGTACGGGGGAACAGCCTGAGTTAGGCTGGTGGGGAGAGAAGAGGGAGAGGCTTGCCCCTCTTCTGTTCCCCCTCTGGTGCATAATTGGAGGAAGGAAGTTTGGAGTGGTGTGAGTGAGTGTGTGGATGCTGTTTGCACCTGGTAGTTTGGATGAAAAATGAAGGTGAGCGGTTAAACGCTGCCTGAAGGATGAGAATAAGTGAGCAGATGGAGTACGCTGCTTATTCATCAATGGTGAGTGGATTTATGTTGCCATTATGAATGGTCATTTAATGTTTTTCAATGTGCAATGAAGGAAAGTTATGTTTAATAAAGGTTGAAACATTTACTTCTTATGTTTTAGCAATAAATTTCATCAAAGCTCTTTTAGTGTTTTGGTCCCTTTATTAAAGTGGAACATGACAAATGATGTTTGGAACAGACTAATTTGTCACAGGACATCTTTAAGTGGAAGGAAGGGGTAACTGAGCAGGTAAGGGAAGGTGGGGTTAAGAAGGATGGGCAAGAAAGGCAGGCTTTACAGGGAGAGTGGGTGAGAAATGGTTAACTTGTGGAAGGAGAAGGGAGGAAGTGAGGTCTGGAAAGGGGAGGGTCGTTAGGGCTTCTGAAGTGGGGAGTTGCTTGCTGGGATTCACATCTTGGCATGATTTTGTGTCCCACCTACCCCCCCTTTCATTTCTTTTATTTAGAAGTTGGTGTTGGAAGATATGGGTGTTTCATTGTGGTGAGGTTTAAGTCCAGAGAAGAGGGACAAATTTGTCCCTCTTCTCTTCCCCCTTTGGTTTATATTTGGAGGACGGAAGTGAATGTGTGGATGCTGCTTGCACCTGGTGGGTTGGATGGAAAATGAAGGTGAGGGACTGAACACTATCTGAAGGATGACAATAAGTTAGCAGATGGAGTATGCTGCTTATTCATCAATGGTGAGTGGTGTTATGCTGCCATTATGAATGTCATTTAATGTTTGTCAACGTGCAATTAAGTGTGAAGTATTTACTTTTTATATTTAAGTAGTAAAGGTCATCAAAGGTCTTTGGTGTTTTGGTCTCTTTATTAAAGTGGAATGTGACAAATATTTTATCATACTTGCTTGTGTAGTGTTACAGTAATATAATATTTTTCTAAGCTGTATTTCTATCATCAGCACAACTGGGTGTTAAAGTTGTTTAGTTTTTGGTATTTAGCTATAACTTAGGTTCATTGTGGCTGGCCATGAAGCACCACCATATTATTTATTGACATCTGCAAGTCATCACATTAATACCAGTATTAAGCACCATTTTATGGCCTGAATTGTCTTCTGTTGTGAAACTTCTCCAGAGACAAATGTTAAACTTATTTTGTCCTTTTGATTCTTTGGCCTTCCTTAGTTTAGTTGATATTCCTTCTGACTGAGACGGATGAACTTTGTTTTAGCTAACATTTTGTACTTGCTTGCTCACTGTTTTTTTTTTTTTTTTTTTTTTTTTTTTTTATAAACGCATTGCTCAATGCATCTTGTCTGAAGATTTAAAATGTCTTACTTTGATATATAAAATGTATGATTTATGACACCCTGAAGGTAAACAGTAGCCTACAGCAGGTGTACAAAAAATAAACATATTTTAAATTATCCTTGTAACAGTATTTCATTTTGCTTTCTTGCATGAATATTTACTTGCTGATAAGTAAATCAAAAAAGTAGACACTTTGGCAGTAGCTCATTTTGATACTTTGCATTTCAACATCCACCTTGTCTTGAGGGCAGCAGGTGGGTGTACTTAACATAACTAATTTATGGAATGTCTCAGCGGTCTTTAGTAATTGACTCTTACAGAGAAAAGAATCAAAAACTAGAAGAGTCAAGATCTGTTAAGCATTTTTATTTCAGTATTTACCATCTTTCTCGGTCACGTTTATCATCATGGATTTAATGATTCTGTTACAATATCCCTCCAAACCATCTATCTGGGAATTGCACACTAAGGTTTTTAAATGGTTGACCTTAAAACATTGGCAAAGTTGGAGCATTACCTTTGATATAGCTGGAGTCTCCTGGTCAGTGAGTATTCCCTTAGGGGTGCCCTACTCTGGAGAATAACACTAGCTACTTAGCTATGGATTTAACATTATTATTACAAAAGCTAGGTATTGTAGTATAACATAGCAAAAACATGCACAGAAACCAAATTCATGGCTATTTCTTCAAATGAAGTAACATGCATGAGAATCAATGGATTTTGAAGCCTGGCGAAGACATTACAGGCATCAAGCCCATATATTCTCAAAGCCTTTTATTGTTCTTCACCGTTAAAACCTTGCTAGGACCCTTACTTTAGTCTTGCTCATTCCTGACTATCTGCTAATTTCACTACTACATTCCTAAAAGGTTATGAGCACAGATAGTCAGCATACTAGCTCCTCTCCCTTTGCATTCTCTGTACCCCAAATACTATTGTAACTTGAAGTGTGAAGAGAAAGTGAGGATATTTTGTTCAGCTGCTTCTCTCACAACTTTAGCTAAACTTTCCCTAGCTCTAAAGTGTTGTATTCTCACTTTGTTTACCTGGTATACCAGACCATCAACCAGTTCCATAGTTTCTTTATGTCAGCCTGCCATGAGACACAAAGCAGTGCCTTCACTCCAACAAATACAATCACCGGTGACTCAGTGTTTAAATTGTACAAATTTAAGCAAGTTTGTAAAAAAGCTAAGAAAGGCAGCTCATATCAATACTCTTTTGTGATAGATGATGTATCAACCTTCTTTTTTTTTTCCTTTTTGTTTTTTTTCTCTTTTTTTCATTATAAATTTGATGCATTGAACCCTCTTTCTTCTGTTCATGGTTCCTGTATTTGACTCAACAGGAACACATTTATGGCTCTGTTCAAGGTTATTTTGTCTCTCAGTATGGAAATAACCTTTTTCTGAGCTTCTTTACATTGCCCTATTCACTCTGCATGTGAGTGGGCACTGCTGTCTCAATTGTATCGCCTTCTACACATTGTTCTTCCTCAGTTTTACTTTTTCCTTTACCTTTAGATTCATTTTGCCTAGAGTTTTCATTTACTAAAGACTTTTGTTGTACAATAACAGAAAGGTGCTTAGAACTCTAACCAGTTTGTCTTCTCCTTGCATCCCAATACAAAATGTAATACCGTTTGGGCTTTCTTAAACCATTCCTTGATCTTTATTGGACTTGTGTACTTTTGCAAATATATATGAAGGATCCCCCTTCCCTTTTCTATGATATGAATTTGTTGGCTTATTCATTTGCTTTTTCAACTCCCTGTGCTAAGATGATATTACTAAAGGAATATTCTCTTATATTGTCTCAATAAGTCCTTGAAATGAGGAGAATCTTTCTCTATTATCATGTAATTAGCTGAATTAGGAGCTCCAACAATACAACAAATTGTTTTCCTATATCAAGTTTGCATTACTACTATTACTATTACTACTGCTTGGTTAAGGTGATACTCTTCCTTACCTCCATATAGACAAACTACTTCAACTTCTTTCTTTGTGAGGCGATCCTTTTTTACAAACATACTGTGATGCTATAAGTGTAACTATACTGCCTGCATCGAGTAATGCTGGCATTTCCCTCATACCAATTAAGACACTGCATTTAAGTAACTTGGGTGCAGCCTACTAATAAAAGGCTGATTCTGCTACCCTTGTAGACAATCTATCACATTTTACAGGTAAAACATCATTGGTAGCAGGATTCTTATTCCAGGCAAACATAACCTCACCCGTGGCTTTGATGGATAAAGCCCCGACTACAGCCCTAATGATTCAAATTTTATTAGAAGGTCAGGCTCTTGATGGTAAGACAATGAGAATTAGCTTCCTTATCCTGAGTATGTAAGACTGTTCATGTAATAGAAGCTCAGCCAGATGTCAGAACTCAGAGGGAAGATGCTAAACTGGGGGGAGGAGGGTTGGAGGTGAGACAGAGAGAAATGTGACAACCTTATGGGCCCAGTAGTGTAGACAGGCTTTCACAGGCACTACACAATGGCCAACCAACCTAAACAGGTCTTGTCGCCATGTCAGCTTAGGGAGATATGGCTTAGAAAAAAAATAGGCTGCAAGCAGGGTCAGTGCTGCAGATGCCACTTCATTCTAGCCTAGAACACCACTCTACTACTGCCCTTCCTAATCCATTTGCAGTCAAGAAACATATGGGTATTACAAGAATACAAGTCACCTCCATTCTCCTTCCCACTAGTGTCTCCAAATGAGGGAGGTCACTACCGAGACTGGCAGTCAGGGAAAAAGGCACAACACAGGAAAGCTGATGGTCAAAGTTGCAGTCTGGAAGTAAAAATAAATATTTAAATAAAAGAAGAATCCTTATTCCAGGCAAGCAATTCTTTGCAAGAAAAGCTAACTTCTCTAAAAATTTAATGTTAGAACCCTTTGTCTTGTATATCACAAACCAATTCATTAATTGGTTGAGTTTATGTATGCAAACACGATACAGATAGCTTGGAAGTGAAGGCCGATGAGACATGGAAACTAGAGGTGATGGAGATGAAGTGCCTGAAATGGGTGGAAGTCTGCATTCTGTGGAACAGATTAAAAAATGGTGACTTTAGTGCAGAGAGGAGCTCCCTGGTCAGCCTCACTAAGAAGCTGAGATCCCTTATAAGATCCTCCAAAGTTAGCTACGAAAATAAAATCGCCACTAATTCTAAGGGACAACCACAAAGCATTCTATAGCTATGTCAAGAATCTCGATGGCAACACCCAGATCTGCTCTGAGTTACAGCACAAAGGCACAAAAATTACAGATCCAACTGATATTGCCAACATCCTGGCAGATAGGTTCAGTGCTAACTTTACCCCCCCCCCCCCCCCAAAGGGCCCATATCTATACAGGAAGAATGCAGAGTCCCTGTAATCACAACTATGCAGGTAAAAGCTGCACTCTCTAAAGCCAAAAACACAGCATCCACAGGACTGGACAACATCCCAGGATGCATTTTACATGAACTTCAGAACTAACTGGCTCCCCACTTAAGCAGCATGTTCAATAATAGCCTCACATCAGGCTTTGTGCCCACTGAATGGCACACAGCAACAGTTATCCCACTCCACAAAGGGGGAGTCACCCCTGATCCCGGGAACTATCGACCTATTAGCCTGATGAGCCTGGTCTGCAAGGCCATGAAACGTATCATCATGGAACTCGTAAACAAAGACATTGGTAACCTCCAAACTCTGGATCCCACTCAGTTCGGGTTTGTGAAAGGCAGATCATGCCTCCTGAACCTGATCGACTTCTTTGAGGCAGTCAGCAAAGCCGTAGATGAGGGTAAGGTGATTCACACAGCCTATCTTGACCTCGCCAATGCTTTTGACACCATCCCCCATTCTGGAATTATAGCTAAACACACTAAACTAGGTATAAATCTCTAAGTCACAAGATGGGTTGACAACTGGCTCACTGACAGAACCCACACTGTAAAAGTTGTAGACTCCAAATCTGACCTCAAAGCAGTGACAAGTGGAGTACCTCAGGGTTCCCATCCTGGGATCTCTCCTGTTTGGTATCTACTTTTCTGAAGTACAGGCTAAAGCAGAAGGCCTCTGGCTAATGAAGTTCGCAGATGACTGCAAACTAGGAGCCATAGTCAGGTCCCCAAATGATGTAGACATCCTACAGAAGGGCCTTGCTGAGACAGATGCCTGGTGTCAGAGCCATGGCCTCAAGCTCAATGCCAAAAAGTGCAGTGTCACCCCCTTTGGTAAAGACTCTGTACCCATGAACTACCACTTAGGCAGCAATCTACTTAACACCGAATATGTGATAAGAGACCTTGGGACCCAGGTGGACAGTAGTCTCTCCTTTGATAGTCACATCGCCACAGTAGTCAGGAAGTCCTTCTACATGGCACACCTCATCATAAAAGGGTTCTCATCCAGGAAAAAAGAGGTCATTGTTTCCCTCTACTCGACACTCATTAGACCCATTGACTACAACTCCCCTTTTGGAATGTACCTCACAAGACATCTGCAGCAGCTAGAAAGGCCACAGAAGTACCTCACAAAGAGGAGTACTGGCTTCAAACAAATACCCTACACTGACCACCTCAAAAAACTCCAGCTTTACTCCGTAGCATACCATCTACTCCGAGGTGATCTCGGCCTAACATATAAAGCTATGTCAAACCCAGAGCTGTTGGACATGCTACACCTAAAGAAATCCCAATCCCTCCGAGCTACACGCTCTAGGGACCTAAACCTTGTCACCACAATAAACAGGACATGCTGGAGGGATAGATTCCTGTCCCAGAGACTTCCCATACTCTGGAACAGGCTACCCATCTATGTCAAGCAAAGTTCTTCATTAGCACTCTTCAAGAAAAATCTTGATGAGTGGATGGGAAATAGGAAATACACCCCGGGGATCACTTCTGTGTCTCTGCTCAACAGTGGCACAGGAAAATAACTTTCTTGGGTGGCATAAGCCAGGGAACCTTGTTGGCTAGGCTTTCATAGGCCCTTGGGCTGATAGCCTAGTACCTACCTATGAACCTATAAGAGAACTAATTACGGTGGTTTGGGCACATGTGCAGGAAAGCAGAAGACAATCTGGTGAAGAAGATTTGAGTGAGACAGGACGAAGCAAAGAGGAAACAAGGACACCTGGTAAACAGATAGAAGTATTGTGTGAGAGAAAACCTGAAATAGTCACTTGTGACTGTGATGCCCCAGCACTGAGCCAGTAATCAAGGAGCCTCAATCCTCACCACTGGCAACAGTGAGGGACATGCACACTGGAAGGATGACAAGTACACGCACAGTAAAGTGTGCAACTTGCAACTCCCCCTCTAATATCACCCACTCCATCCACCCACTACCTTTCTTTCCACCCCACTAACTACCTTGATTATAGCAAGCTCGGATGCTCATAAGCCTAACTACTTATTATAATGCAAGAACATCTTATTGTAACAATTGTTAATGTCTGTTATGTACTTCGCAAATGATAAAGATTCTAGTTGTCTACTGATGTACTATGTTCTTCATCTGTAACTATGTTTGTAATTGTTAATTGTTATGTTGATCAAATTGTTAATTGCTATGTAAATCCAATGTAACTACTGTCTGTATATTTAACTGTGCAGCTTTTCTCCCTGGGCCTCCACTGAAAATGGACCTACATCCAGTTGGACACTCCCGGTCAACAAATGTAAATAAATAAATAAATAAATGAATAAATAAATAAAGTGCAAATTCCCTTAAGGACACACAAAGGCAACAGTCAGGCTGGAGCTGGTTTCTTTCTCTTTCTCTAGATCCCTAACAAGACTCCCCACTGTCACAGCTATATTGTTAAGATCTCAGCTGAGTGGCCAAATCAAGACCTCCAGCACACTCTCTGTCCAACCAGTGATTTGTGTCCCTGCCCAAGTAGCTGAAACAAACACGCACTTTGAGGTTTGGTTAATGCACACACACACACACACACACACACACACACACACACACACACACTTCTGGGAAAGGCTGGCACATGTTTACTAGCGATGCCCCCTTCTCCTCAGACTATAAGGTAGTTTTTACTGCCAGCAACCACTACTTATCAGCTACTTTAAGGCCCTTAGCAAAGGGGCTCATTCTTACTATGCAATGTTACTATTAATCTGAATGGTGGTTTGACCAAGCCACAGGCTACTAGGAGTGACCTGTACAGTGTCAACAAATAGATAGGTAAGTACTCTCAGAGCTTAAATATCTCTAGACAGACCAGTCACAATTCAAAGGTTTAAATATATTTAATAATAAATAATAAAATAACAAGACAATGCTAAATTTGTATTCACAGTGACATCACAGGAAATATTTAAAACAACATTGCATGATAGTCTCAAATAAATACAGAAAACATCTAAACTAATCTTTACTATATTTCTTACTGAATCTAAAAGAAATTACTTTATCCTAGTTACTTACTTACAGAGCCAGGCAAGACAGATGTGGTGAGTGGGTTTTCCCAGCTGATGCTGCCAGGTCAAAGACAAAATACAAAATGCACAGTCTCTCTCTCTCTCAGAGACTTCTTAAATTAATATCAAATATTACTGCTGGGTTAGCTTGCATCATGACATCACTTTTTGTCACCTGACTTTAGTTTCCAAGCTAAACTCCCACGGCTAGAAACTGCCAGCATTTAGCATCTCCCTGTGAAAAATACATAGCCTTCAGATCTTTGCAACTACTGGAAGACGTAAAACAATAAAAGACGTAACAAGACAATACAAAAGGCTCCCTAGTTTTAGACAACCTGTCTCCTTGCTGCATTGAAACTGAGAGATAACATTGTTTGTTTATGGCCTAGCTATAAAGTAACTTGACCTCAACCATTCTTCTGAAGTTTTGCAAGTTAATCTCCTGTGATTCAGTCTCCCCTGTTAAACAGTTACAATAGTTTATAAAAATATCTCTTCAGCACACGTCTATACAATATGACATTTGTAACACAGGCATATGAATCATATTGATATTCACAAATGGCATATGATTATTTACAAAATTCCAGATAGCCGGGCTGGCATTATCTCCTTCCATTACATTTCTATATAAATCATATTAATATTCACAAATTACATATAATTATTTTAAAATTCCAGCTAGCTAGGCTGGCAGCATCTCCTTTTTTTACAGGGCTATCAAAGAATGTCAGTGGCATTGAACCAAGAGAAGTGGTGGTAATTGAGAAGATGCCACAATCCCATGTAGAAAATTAGAAAAAGGGAATTGATGATGATGATGATGATTAATTGTTTCAGCTTAGTAATAAAACCATGCACTTATTGTGACTACATTATTTCCCTAAAGTGAAAGCCTTTACATCATTTAAATACCATTTTAGTATAACTCAACTCAATTATGTTGTAATATGCATATATATATATATATATATATATATATATATATATATATCAACAAAATATATGCATGTTCATAGGTTCATAGGTTCATACTAGGCTATCTGCCTAGGGCATTTATAAGCCTAGCCAGAATGTGTTTGGCTTTCGCCACCCATTTTAAATTGATTTTGCTATGCCCTTTTTCGAGGTTAGTATACTGTGCCTCTGTCTAACAGTGACACAGAAGTGATACCCGGGGTAAACCTACGATCTCCCATCCACTCATCAAGATTCCTCTTGAAGAGAGTCAATGAGGGACTCTGCCTAACCTGGACTGGGATTTTATTCCAGAGTGAAGGGAGCCTCTGGGTTATGAATCTGTCCCTCCAGCATGTCCTATTTATTTCAGTGCTGAGGTTCAAGTCTCTCGAGCGTGTAGCTCGATGGGATTTGGATTTTCTGAGGTGCAGCATGTCCATTAATTCTGGGTTGGACATGGCTTTATACGTCAGGCACAGATCGCCTCTGAACAGGCGGTATGCCACTGAGTAGAGCTGGAGTTTCTTTAACCGGGCAGCATATGGCATCTGTTTGAGCCCTTTGATCCTCTTGGTGAGGTACTTTTGGGGTCTTTCCAGTTGCTGCAGGTGTCTGTTAAGGTACATCCCAAAAGGGGCATTGTACTCAATTATGGGCCTGATGAGGGATGAGTAAAGAGGCACGATGACCTCCCATGATCTAGATGTGAATCCCTTCATGATTAGGTGGGCTATATAAAATGTTTTTCTAACCACTTTGGCCACGTGGTTGTCAAATGAGAGATTGCTATCAACTTGGGTGCCCAGGTCCCTAATTACTTCTTCTGTACCTAATGGATTACCACCTATGTGGTAATTTGTGGGCACTTTGTTTTTGCCAAAGGGGATGACTATACACTTTTTGGCATTTAGCTTGAGGCCATGGCTCTGGCACCAGTTGTCTGTTTCTATGAGGCCCTTTTGGAGGATGCTTGTGTCGGCTGGAGAGTCGATTATGGCACCCAGTTTGCAGTCATCTGCGAACTTGGTCAGCCACAGTCCTTCCGTGTTGGCCTGTACCTCCGAGAAATATATACTGAACAAGAGAGGTCCCAGGACTGAGCCTTGTGGGACACCACTTGTAACTGGTTTGGAGTCTGACATGGCTCCAGCAATTCTAACCATGTGGGTTCTGTCCTTGAGCCAGTTTGCAATCCATCTAGTGACATAGGGGTTTATATTTAAGCTGGTGAGCTTATCTATAATGCCCGAGTGGGGTATTGTATTGAAGGCTTTAGCGAGGTCCAGGTAGGCTGTGTGGACCACCTTCCCCTCATCAATCGCCTTGGTGACTGTTTCAAAGAAATCAACCAGGTTTAAAAGGCAGGATCTGCCCTTAACAAAGCTGAACTGGGTAGGATCCAGTGGCTGTAGGTCCCCAATATCTTTATTTATGAGGTCCATGATGATCCTTTCCATAGCTTTGCAGACTAAGCTAGTCAGGCTTATGGGGCGATAGTTTCCAGGATCCGTTGAGGCACCACCTTTATGGAGAGGGACCACTGTTGCTGTACGCCACTCTTTGGGCACATATCCTGTAGTAAGGCTGAGATTGAACAGTAGTTTTATGTTTGGGTTTAGCTCTTCTTGGAGTTCATGTAGGACGCAGCCCGGGACACCGTCTGGTCCCATTGATGCTGTGTTTTTTGCTTTGGAGAGGGCGGCTCTTATCTGAGCATCTGAGATGTCAGGGGGCAGCACTCTGCTGGGATAGATATTTGCCCTTTTGGTGGGGGGGGAGAAGTTTGCACTGAACCTGTCAGCTAGGATGTTGGCAATGTCTGTGGGTTCAGTGCATTTTTTGTCATTTTGGACTAATTCTGAGCATATCTGGGAATTACCACCCAGGTTCCTAACATAACTAAAGAAAGCCTTGTGATTAACCTTAGTGTCCTGTGCAATTTTTCTCTCGAAGCTGGCCTTAGACAATTTTATGAGTGCCCGTAGTTTTTTGCTAATACTGATCAGTGATGCCTTCCCTTTTTGGGATTTTGCTCTATCATTTAGTAGCTTCCTCCTTCTACTGTATAGTTTGTTTATGGCTGGGGTCCACCAGACAGGACGTCTGCCTTTGGAGGATTGGGTCTTGGTTTTATTCGGGATCGCATGTTCACATATAAATATGTGTATATATATATATATATATATATATATATATATATATATATATAAATAAAATGTGTTTACATGTATATAGTTTTAGCTCTATTAGTTTCTTAGTTTGGATGTAACTTAAACATAGTGACAGAATGTTTGCATGCAGTCAATTATTGTGCTGTGTAAATCGAAGTGTGTGTTTATTTCCATATAAAAAACACCAGGACAGCCTGTTAATTAACAAAAAAAAAAAAAAAAACATAGAAATTAGATCACAGCACATTGAACCTGTTTTCATTCCCATGACAAAAGTTTTTCATATGGCAACCCAGAAGAAAAACACCTGTATTAACAAAAAAAAATCATTAGTCACCTTCAAAATTGAAAAGTGTCCATGAATATATATAGTTCATACCTTTGCCAGTAAAATATATCAATAACTGTTGAATACAGCAGCCCTTTTCAGACAAGTTTGCCTTTTACTGAAATTGCATGAGAAAATATGTTTCTCAGCAGAAGGAAAAGACAGCAGTTTTGCTTCTGTTAAGCCATTTTGAAGACATATTAGCCTCACATCCCCTCCAGCTGCAGCTATATTATTAGGCTGTGCAAGGACGAGACCTAGTGAGAAAATGTTTAAAGGTGCTACAGTGCATGTTAATTTTATATGGTTAGTATTTTTCAAACTGTAAATAAGTAACATTTTAATTGGGGTAGCTGTTGACTTTCAGAAAAATGATTATGTACACAAAACCTTTCTACTGTCAGACTATTCTGATTTGATGAGTCATGGTACACGTCCAACTCGTTTTAGCCAGAAGCAAACGTTAACAGTGTCAGTTATGTATCTTAAAAGCATTTAGTGCTTTTTATAGTCTTTGTAGTTTTCATGATAAAGGGCAGAGGGTTCACAGATGCTATCTTAACTGACAGAAATTATTGCTCTGGTTTACTTTACAAACCTAATTATAATAGATATATGGGTTACCACCTGTCCCACTTTGCAAGGGACAGTCCCTCTTTGGGTAGTTGTGCCCTGCAAAAAACTTGAAAAAATGGCAAATGTCCTGAGATTTTTGGACAAAAATATTTCCTGTATTTTATGTAATAGTTGCATAAAACAGTTATTCTGTATCTGAAACACCTAAATGTTTTATGAAACAGAATAAGCAACTAAAATGCTACAAGAATAAGCATTTATTTAGGCAAAAAAGTGAAGATCTGTCCTTTGTACTGGCCGTGGGTATATTTTGCCCTGCAAAATCTGACTTTTTTACCATTTTTTTTGGGCATTTGAAAAGGTGGCAACCCTATATATGAAATCTGCTACAGGACAGGATTTAAGGTTTCTGCTGAATGTAATTTTTTTTATTTATTTTATTTATTTATTTATTTTACATTTGTTTACTGGAAAAGTCCGACTGGGACAAATGTCCATTTTCAGTGGAGGGCTGCAGAGAAAAGCTCCACATATACCAAACAAATCACATCTATACAGAACAGACAATTACACAAAATAACATTTGTACAAGAAAATGCAATTAATTACATAACCAGTGTATAAGATATGTCATTTCATACAGTAGAGTATACACATAGCAGAGTATGTACTATAGTAGAGGAATTAAATATAATTAGATACTAAGTTATAAAATGTGCAGAAGAGGTCAGTTAAGGAATTAGGGATTATACTTTGGTAGAGCGTTTTCAGGTTTAAATTATTTCCATGAGATGGTTAACAGAGAACATCCAAGAGTGTTAGAAAGTTGACAAGATTTAATTAAGCCTAGTTAGTGAGAGTATGGTTGTGACCATTGGTATCCTTAAGAGATAAGTGGGTTTTAGTCTAGTCTGGGGTATTGCAAGGACATAACCACTTGTTTTGTAAGTGTTTTTTAGGATTGTTTTAAATTGAGAGAGGGTTGGGGTAGACGTTATTTCATATGGTAGTGAATTCCACACTTTGCCTATATAGTTTGCGAATAGTGATTCCCCTGCTAAATTTCTGCCTGTATCGATTTTAATAAGTGGTTTGTTGGTTGAGTGTAAAGTTGTGGTACTAGCGTGAGGTAGCAGTATATTTTGGAGAGCGGGTGTTTTTTTCCCCTTTGGTACAATATCTTATGAGCCATGGTTAATGGTCATATATGCTTGTGCCAAGTGGGTAGACTCTAAGCTCAAATTACCTTTACAGTCAGAATTACAAATTTGCCGTGACTCTTGGGCCTTTTTAGAAAATCTGAATAAATTACCATTTGATCCATCGTATAATTTCCTGACTGTAGCTATTAAAGATTTGTATACAGTCATCCCTCAGGACCTTGGATTAGATTGGGTAAGGGAATTTCTTTTGTTTAAGCAAGTAGAAGGAATAGAGGTTGATCTCATTATTGCGCTATTAGAAATTGTTTTAAGTAATAATTTCTTTATGTTTAAAGGGGAGTATTTTCTCCAAAAATCAGGGGTAACCATGGGCTCCCCGTGTGGCGGCAGTTTTGCCATTGTCGTCATGGCCTTCTGGGAGAGGACATTTCTATTTCAAAATTCAATCTTTAAAGAAAAAGTTGCTTGGTACACTAGATACCAGGATGATATGTTCTTTATCCTAAAAGGTGATGTAAGTGTTGCAGACCATTTGGTTGAGACTATGACATCTTTTACAAATTTTTTCGAATTTACTTTCCAATTTAACAGTCAGAGCATTACCTTTTTGGACATCAACCTCTGTAAGGATGTTATGTTTAATAGGTTTACAACACACATTTATAGAAAATCTACATATTGCAATTCCTTCTTGCATTTTCAAAGTAATCATCCATACCACCAAAAGAGAGTCATGGTTAAAGGTCAGTTAGTAATGGCTTCAATAATGACTTCTAGTAATGATGAGTTTTTGAAGGAATGTCAAAATTTGAAAACTATGTTTATAAACCGTGGATTCCCGGTTTCTCTTATTGACCACCTTATTGGTGAGGTCAAATTAAAGAGAGAGGTAGGGCATTTTAAACCTATTATGTCAAGAGGTCACATTCCAGAGGGGGAACCCTTGGGCTCACCAAACTTACAATTTAATGATCAAAATATCCATAAAAATGGAGGACAAAATGATACTACTAGTTTTTCAACTCAATATTCTACTAAGGCAAGTGAATTTAGGAATATTTTAGTTAATAACTGGGACCTTATATTAGAGGATCAAATGATTATGAATCTTTTAGGGACGAGGCCCTTGGAAATTATAAATATGGCCCGAATTTAAAAACGTTATTTGAAGCTCCTAGGGTCACGTATAGACATGCCCAGGGAATGTTCAAATGTGGACGTTGTAATTATTGCAAGTATGTCCAGACGGCGACATTTGCATTTATCCGTGGGATTAAATATCTCATCAAGGGTCGTTTTACTTGTGACAGCCAAGGCATAGTTTATTTGGCTATTTGCCGTCAATGCTCAGCTTTTTATTTAGGGAAAACTGTGCGTCCATTTAAACGATGTATATATGAACATCTTTATAATATTGCCAGGAATATCAGTACTAATGCCTTGGCTAGGCACATAGCTGAGTTTCACTCCCATAGTTTCCAATTTATTGTTGTTGCTCATGTATGCAAAAATCTTCGAGGTGGCCCATGGCAGCTTAAACTCGAGGAACGTGAATTAATGTGGCAATTGCAGACTAATGCATATATTTATCCTGGAATAAATGAAGCATGTTCCATCAAATGCCTGTTAAAATTAAAGGCATTAGATAGGTGAAACATGGTTAAAGTATATATTTTTTTAAAAAAGTTTTTAAAAAGCTTTTGAATATGTGTAAAATATATATACAGATATATAAAAATAGCTAAAATTATTTTTATGTTCTTAGAGTGGGATGAAGTGAATTTTCTACATATTATTTGTTGTTCTCATTTTAATTTGAACATTTATGTTTGTATTTGGATGGCTTTCAGATTATGTACTGAATGGGAGTTTAAGAATGTTTCTTTAAACAGTGTCCTGTTCGTGATTGATTAAGTTGATGACTAATTTGTTGCTTAAATTGGTTCAATTATGTAGTCTTTTTAAGGCATTGATAGCTGGGTAATAATGTCTGAAGAAGTACATAAGAATTTTTGTACGGAAGCGCTCACAATAAATTGTTTGTGTGGTTTCACCTTTCCGCCTTTGTTTTTGTTTTTACATTATGGGCCATGGTTAGTTGGTTATAAAGCAAAAGATCTGAGTGTTCTAGCCAATTGAGCTTTTTAATGGTGGTACCGTGATGAGCTCTTGATGGAGAACTGGTGGTGTATCTAGCAATTTTATTGTAGCAGACTTCAAGTTTGACTAATTCAGATTTTCTAAGGTTAGTGAATATGAGAAATGCATATAGCAGTGTACATATCAAATGTGATTGGGCAATTTTGGCTTTAGTGTCATTTGTAAAGTATTGTTTGTTCTTATATATGTTCCAAGTTTTTTATGTACTTTTTTATTGTTTGGGATATGTAGGTATTGAATCTCATATTGCAGTCAATTCCTACACCTAACATCTTGGTATGAGGTGAGGGTGTAATGCTTGTATTATCTAATGAAGTTATGTTAAAAGCACATGGGGCTCCATTTGATTTAGTGGACTGAAATAACGTTTGTTTTTTGGGGGGTTAAGAATTAGCTGAGAGTTAGTTAGCCACGTTACTATTGCTCGGAAGGATTGTTGTGTTACTTTTTGAAGTTTTTCTAGGGTAATAACAGCACAAATGACTGCCGAGTCATCTGCATATTGGATGACTGATGCTTGTGGGGTTGAAGTGTGTAGAGTATTAGTGAAGATTGAGAAGGGCCCTAAAATTGAGCCTTGTGGGATACCTAATGTTACGGGAAGAAGGTGTGATAATGTTTGCTGCCAGCATGCAACTTGCAGACACTTGGTTAGATAGCTCTGGAACCAGGCAAGGGTAGATTGGAACAGGTTAAGGTCAGAGAGAACATTTAGGAGTTTGCTGTGTGAGACCATATCACAGGCTTTTGATAGGTCTAAAAAGATTGAGGATACATAGTTACCATTAATTCTGGAAAGGTTGATAGCATTTGTGAATGACATTAATGCAGTAGCTGTACTGTGATATAGTCAGAAGCCATGCTGGGTATTGGTTAGTAGTTTGTTAGTATGCAGGTAGTCTGCAATTTGTTTGTGGACTATTCTTTCTAGGATTTTAGAAAGTGGAGATAGGATTGCTATTGGGCGGTAGTTTGAGAGGTCAGTAGATAGGCCTCCTTTATGAAGTGGTATTATATGCCATACTTTACAGATGTTGGGGACTTGGTGTTCAGTTAAGGATTTGTTAATAAGGATGGATACTCGATAGGCAATAGCTTTAGAGGTTAATTTTTGGAAGCCTGCCTTTAAGTTGTCTACTGCTAGAGTGGTTGGCTTTAGTTTTTTTAGGAGTTTTTTGATTGTATCCATTGGTATTGGTTGCAGTGAGAATATGGTTCTCTTTTTGTCTGGTAAAGAGTTGGTTGAGGTTGTAGAAGGGTTTTATTTTTTTAGACAATGCAGGACAGTCTCGATAAAGTATGTATCGAATTGAGTGGCTATATTGCCGTTAGTATTGGATGCTGTAGGAGGGGGGGTGTGGCAACTTTACCTGGCTGAAGTATATTGTTTATAGCTGTCCAAAATTTCTGTGGGTTATTACGGTATATGGTTTCGGATTTGGAGTAATAATTTATTTTGTCCTTTTTAATGTGTTTTTTTGATTGATTTCTGAGTTCACGATAGGTTTGAAATGCTGAGTGTGATTTGGTTGTGTACCAATGTTTCCAGGCTTTATCTCTTGACCTTAATAGGGTTCTAGTTTTGTTAGTTAACCATGGCACTAGGTTTGATTTAACTCTTATAGTCCTGGTGGGGGTTTGGGCATCTAGGATAGACAGGCAAGTGGCATTAAAATAGTGAACAGCTTCTTCTAGAGTACACATCATTTGTACAGGTTTACGTATACCTACATGTTTAGAAGTTTGCATACACACATATAGATAGATAGATAGATAGATAGATAGATAGATAGATAGATAGATAGATAGATAGATAAACATTTTTTTGCCTGAGGCTTATGATGTTTTCATGTCTAACTTTAGTCTTGCAGTGTAACCTGATGTTGAAACTGATACAATGGCATGTATCTTTAAGACTATAGCACTGGACAGAGGAGTGATATGGACATTTTTTTCTGGTTTGTTTTTGAATACAAAAAACATACATCAATTGAGAATAATGATGACAGATTGCCACAAATACTGCAGAGGGCTATAACTTTTGTCTGGCAGAAATTGAGACACTGCCCAGATGTTAATGAGGCAGTGAAGCTCTGCAAGTGAAGACAGATTTCTCCAAAACTGAGACATTTCAACATGCAAGACAACAAAGACAACAAGAATAATTATTTGCTGTTCTTTCTGAGAATTAAAGGCAGCAGTTTCAAAGAAAGCAATGTGTTATAGAATAAAATCTGTAATTAAAATGTTTTAATTCATGGTATAAATGGCACTGCAGAGAAATTAATGGTGTAGGGAATCTTTTTTTTTTTCTGAGTAGACTGTGTAGTACTGATTAGTGGAATATGTACTTTGAAATTTTAAGAGAAAATACAAAACAGAATGGTGGGATCTTGGCACAGTGGTTAAGGTATTCAATTTATTGGCACAAGGTGCAGGGTTTGATTCTCACACAGGGTAGCTGACTGGGCTTGGAATAGCCCACCAGGAGAGTTAGCTGGGTAGAAATGTATCAACTTATGAGTGGTTAAGGTGATGGACTGCTAATCCACTGTGCTCTACATGTATGGGTTTGAGCCCCACCCTTGTCACTATGTCCCTCTTTGAGGGAGGGTGTCTTTTCACTCATAGGAACACATACCTTGAATGACGGGAGGTTAGGATATTGTAAATTGTCACAGGCTGAAGAAGCTGAAACTTCCCATCAGTCATCAGTTAAAAGAGAACATGACAGACCTGCAGACTTGCACAGGGAGAGGGAGACACACCTTTCTCTAATCTCTACCCAGACTGCCCTGTCTCAGTGAAGACCAGTAACTGAGAAAAACAGATGTTGCTTCTAGGTAACATGTCTCAGAGAAGGTGCAAAAAAGGAAGAAGAAGCTACTGCCTGTGGGTAACTTTCCACACTTGCACCAAGTTCACTGCACTGTTTATGCATAGCTGGCTTAAAATGGCCTTTGTAGTTGTTAGCCTAGTAAACATCTATGAACCTATGAACACACAAACTGTAACTACTTTACTGAAGACTACATCCTATGTTTATAGCAGCACAGTCTGCTATGACTTATTAAAATGAGTCAAAATATTTATCTTTATTGTTATGTTAGAGCTTATTTTTGAAGGTATATCAGTTAGGTCATTCTCTACATTTTCTAGCATGGTGTGGTATGAAACTAACCACAGCAACATTCATTACAGGATAAGTAAAAACGCACGGGCCAACATGCAGACCCAAGGACAGATGATGTGCTACAAGTCTATGGCAGCCACTGAAGAGCTGATTCACACATACCACTGGCTGATGGTGCATATGAAGAGCTGATTCACACATATTGGCTGATGGTGCACATGAAGAGCTGATTCACACATATTGGCTGATGGTGCACATGAAGAGCTGATTCACACATACCACTGGCTGATGGTGCACATGAAGAGCTGATTCACACATATCATTGGCTGATGGTGCACATGAAGAGCTGATTCACACATACCACTAGCTGATGGTGCACATGAAGAGCTGATTCACACATATTGGTTGATGGTGCACATGAAGAGCTGATTCACACACATATTGGCTGATGGTGCACATGAAGAGCTGATTCACACATACAACTGGCTGATGGTGCACATGAAGAGCTAATTCACACATATTGGCTGATGGTGCACATGAAGATCTGATTCACACATATCATTGCCTGATGGTGCACACGAAGAGCTGATTCACACATACCACTGGCTGATGGTGCACAGGAAAATATGCAATCTTCAGGCATTTCAGTATGCAAATGAAAGTGTGGGAAGAACAAGTAATGTTGCAGAAGGAAGACAGCAGGAGTGAATGCTTCTGGTGGATTCACAGTGCCACATAATCCCTACATCAACTCTAAATGGATTGAATAAAATATCATTGCATAGTTCCCTGCTTTGGGACTTATGTAACATTCATAAAGAACTTGTATGGAATGTTTAGCGTAAATGTGGAGAGGAATGTCTTTGACAATACATGTAAGAGCTATTCCATAACCTGGTAAAATTTTAAATGGACACATGCAAACACATGCACATATATATATATATATATATATATATATATATATATATATATATATATATATATATATATATATATATATATATATATATATATATATATATATACGGCATGGGTAATTATTTATTTATTTTTTTTTGTTAGGAATAGGCCATATTTTTTTTTATTTTTGGGGGAGAATAGAAGGACAGGAAAAGATAAATAAAGAAGAGGACAAACTAGCAGGTACACACATATAACAAATATCAGAAGACATGACACACAAAGGTCAGAAATAAACAAAGGAAAGGTACAGTACACAGACAACATACTCTACAACATGGGCAAGGGGAATTTGACAAATAGGGTAGGTATGCGTATTAGCCATGGTGATATGCAGAAATACATATGCACCTATGCAGTATGATGTTATGACATGTTGCAAACTTCATGTTAGTCATACCTGAATGTGTATGGCTGTCAGCGGGGGCATAGTATAGGGGAAGAAATAAGGATCACAATACTCATTGGATATTATTTATTTATTTATTTATTATTTATTTATTAATATTTGTTTAATGGGAAATTCAGACTGGACACAGGTCCTTTTCCAGCGGAGGCCCGGGTGGAAAAGCTCCATAGAAAGACATGGTAGATGGGAAAACAATAACAATAAAGGTATGTATACAGTAGAAGTGATCATGACATGGAGTAATACAGGAGCAAAATCGGTACAACTGAGTAGTATGCTCTAATTACAAACATTGAGAAATAAGAAGTAAAACACAGTGCTACAAATTTTCTAGACAGTGACTAGATAACAATAATAATAGATTAAAAGATAACTAAATGCTGGAAGGATTAACAAGCAGTGAGTAATCTTCAGTTAAGTTTTATAGTATTGAATTAAATATTCAAGTAGTCTGCCAACAATGCAAGTGTAAGCTGAGCAAATGCAGCCCACGAAATACTGGAGAAGAACAGCAGAGACCAAAATGCAACCTCTGATCATATATGTGAAAGGCAAACAACAAAGCAGAGTGCCAAACAGTGGTACTATAGCAAAGCAACAAACAAGCTGCTCCTTACACAAGTAGGTGTACACAACACAAACAGATGTACAATGGAATGCATATGTCACAGACATATGCCACGTCAGGGGCAACACAAAGGTGTTAACGTATATGTGTGACCTTTATTGGCCTAACAGGAACCTATCAGAAAACAACATCAATAAACATACGCACACCAATGACATAGAAAAATAGTAAATGGAAGGATGTTTATTATAAATGCTATATAAGAAATATCAGGTTGTGCACATGAACTATAACCACTAACTTTGGGTAATATGTAACACAGTTCTAACTGGAACAAGGATATAATGCAAGCAATAGCAATTAACTTCTGTGCATATGTCCAGCATGTACATAATGGACAAACGGTTGGCACAAAGTGGCATTGTAACAACATAACTGAATAATAATGGATGATTATGCAAAGAAAGGTTAACATATACCCTGCATATGTGCAACATGTATGCCAAACCTACAAAGGGTTAAGGGAAGTGGGCAACGCAGGCTCACATAAAGGAGGCCATGCCAGCAAAGCAAAGTTGTCAAACGATAAAGCAGTACACCACTATCAAAGGGGACACAATGCAAATACAAATGCATGTGCACATCCCATAGGGTGGTATTGA
>NC_056731.1:712021057-712041057 GCF_019279795.1 Protopterus annectens
TTAAAAATATGAGTGGCTATGTTTACAACAATTCCTATCACAGGATACAAGTTTGTTGTAACCAAAACATCACCATTGTTGTAGGCAGAAGCGTTAGCTATTTTGAACTGAAATAGATGCCATACATAACCTGCCAACAGCAGTTCAAATGCTGAAACAGCTGACACCCATTCAGTATGTGAATATGCACAACAGAATAGTCACTGAGCACCACCTAGTATGCAAACAACACTAAAAGTACAATTCACTTGTATGCACAACATCACAGGCAAAATCAGTTTTATAGAAATGTCTGTCATTTAGTTTGTAATAAAGAATGAAAAACATAACCCTCAGCAAATATGCCCTGCTCCTAAGTCAAATGCAAACTTTTTTAATGAAATGTATACTGGTAAGCTCAGGAAAATTATGAACATTGCAGTTACCTAGCAGATGGATGCTGAGCAGTCTTGCATAAATAGTAATCTGCATGGAGCAGCAAAACAAATCACTCCCATAACAATGTTATGATCTGTTCATAACAAGGATAAGGATAAACTATATCCCTAAATGTGAACAGTATACTTTCATTCCTTATACCTCCTTACTCTCCTTTCTTCACTTACTTACTGCTATTTAATTTTCTTCCCTGACTTTCTCTCTAAATATACCATAAGCCTGTTTTTCCCTCACGTCATATTGCAGTTTCTATTTGTATTAGACTAACCTACCTTTAATTTTTCTACAAACTGTCTAAAATTTCTCTAAATAAATGATTATCATGTACTTTGTATCGATTTTAACCAGTGTTTTACGTTATGTCTAATTTGTTATAATTATTTAAACTGCGGGTGTTTTTGTTTTATTTTGAAAGATTGTAAAATTATTGTTCTTAAAATGTTTTATAATAATTTACAGCTTTTCAACCTGGGCCTCTGCTGAAAATGGGCTTCTAGCCAGTTGGACTTTCCTAATAATCAAATGTCAATATTCTAGGTAAAATAATCTGGAAATTTCTAGCACATACCTCTCTCCTTCCATTGCTCCTCCGACCTGTGCATCTTCTCAATGCATAATGCATGATTCCCTGCCAGTCCTTGCCACCTGCAAAAGGTAGAAAGCATGTTTGAATAGCAAAGACTAGGTATGTATAAAATAATAGTGAAATGCAGTGAGCAGCACATGTTCTCTATGCTTTGCATTGAATAATGTTACAGATTCGGCATATTAATTTTTTGATGTGTCACATCCAGTACTTTGCATATTTGAAGACTAATGAACACAGATTGGAGGACCTAAAATTCAAATATGTGACTCTCAGCTATGCTGTTCTTTTTATAACCCTGACCCCTACCTGCTTTGCTAATCCATCTTGGCTGTGATTGTGTGGAGTAACTGCAGTTAAATAACTCAAATGTATGACTATGCAGGGAAGGAATGAAATCATGGATTAAGGCTTCCACATTATAAGATGGGTAACTACAGTTCAATGTGCACTATGTGCTGTGCAGTTGTAAACCAAAGCATGCAAGCATGACTGCATGTCAGCAGACTGGTCACAAGGAAAATGCAACTGTAACATTTTATAGTTCAGAGTCTAGGACAGTTTAATAAAACACATAGCTGCACTTAACATACAAATACACCAGACATCCTGTTTATCACATCCATCATAATGTAGGTCAGGCAGGAGGGCAGGAAATGCCTAAATAAAATGTATTGTTACATACCAGATCATACCTCACAAATGTCCCTGATATTCATGGATGCCTCTGATTTAGACTAGAAGTATATATCTGTTCCTATCACTCCCTCTTAATTACACTAGGAGAAAGGTGGTGAATTGCACTTAATAATAATAATAATAATAATAATAATAATAATAATAGGTAAAGAGTGCCTTAACTTTGGAAATTGTATAATATTGCACATTCCTATATACTGTCACTGTCACAGATTAATAGTAGTAACATAGAAAATGTGTCCCCGATCTTCACGGATTATTTCTGGATTATTCCCTGATTATATTGAGATGTATCCCTGATTCTTTAAAAGTTATGTTCCCAGTGTGCAGGTTCATAAAAGTTCATAGGTTCATAGTTAAGTGCTATGTTTGCTGTCCTTGTGGGCCATTTTAAGCCTAGCCAATTTCCACTTAAGATGAAAATCGAACCCTGTATCTTCTGTCTGTGAGGTAAACACTTATCATTGCACCAACTCCTCCTCCAAAAAAATACCTTAATCATTATACCAACCCCCAAACTTTTAAATACTAGGCAGCCATTCTGCATATTATTACATGCTTAGCCAATAACAGTGATTAAGGAGAAAAATCACACCCAGTACCATGAGCCTGTAATGTAAAACACCTTAACCATTATCCCAACCCATTTATTGATATAGCCCCCTATCTTTAAAGTCTTACATAGAAAGCTGCATTAACATAGCTGCTGTTGCTAGAAAATGTATAGATAACAGAGATATTCAAAGTAATCCAACAAATAAACACTATAGGTATACGCACGTACAAACTGTAAACATGAACAAGCAGGTTCTGCTGGAGAAGCTCTCTTCTCCTACTCCATAGCAAAATTATGGAATACACTTCCTCACACTATAACTTCTGTGTCATCATGCACTAACTTCAAGGCTGCTCTAAAATTTCATCTAAAAGAGCACTGGGCATGCCCCTGTAACAAACCTCGCTAACATCTCTACCCCAGCCTCTCTAATCCCTTTCTTCCACCCCTCTAACTACCTTGGATTGCAGCCAAATACATTGCTTGTAAACCTATATCTCAGCTGTAATCTTAGCCACTGTTATTCAAGGGTAATAGTTGCTATTTCAGCTATTAAAATACTTGCTAGTCTTTATGGCACCAGTGATAAGTATTGTACCATTTAACTAAATACTTAATTTCATTTTGAACTATAACTGTTTACTATTGTTAAACAAAACCTACCTATACTTCTTGTAACTTGTAATTAATTGTTTTTAATTGTTGTTTTTATTATGGAGCTTTTCTCCCAGGGGCCTCCGCTGAAAAAGGACCCATGTCCAGTCAGATTTTCCCGGTCAACAAATGTAAATTAATAAATAATAAATCTGTGCAAGCATTTTCTAAACATTTACATAGTCAAATAAAAAAGTAATGTAAGCTATCCCCCACATGTACTCATGATATATTTCACCTGTGGCTTTATAGGTTGAGCTACTAGACAGCACAATACTTTACCTCATAATAAACTACCGTTGGATGTGTGTGTTCATATTCCAGTAGATTATGGATGAATCTACTTCCATTTGACATATAAGCACTACAGGCCTTCATACTCCACAAACAATCAAGATTTGTAATAGCCAGGTTGCATTAAGTTTTACAATGTCCAACATCTGGTGGACATGCCAACCTGCAGTGGTCTTTCAGTGATATGTTCAACAAATATGTATTTAAAAATACTGTTCAGTTTTTAAAGCAGACCGGGACAATGTAATTGCACCCAGAACATGAGAGAAGTTGTCGATGTTATAGAACTGGTGTATGATGTTTCACTGCTCCATGGGTGTAGAGGGGAAGTATATATGTTCATCTACTTTGGTGCACATTGCTGCCAGGAATTGTGCAAGGATGTGATTAACAACTGTTTGTGACACTACTACAGCATCCGCAAATGTCAATGAATTGTGCCAGATGCCAGTATACCTAGGCTCAGACAGACTTTGGCTTCAAGAGGTATTGGGTTGTTTTGCAATGTACGCACAGACATGTTGGGCACATGTTACACACAGCCTGTACCATTTGTGTGCCTAAGCACTGTCTGCCAATAATTTCTTTATCCCACACTTACCTAAGTTGTAGCCTGACTCTCTAGCTAGCTGCATTCTAGGATGCATTGTCATATCATCTTGTATGGCTTGCAGCACTACAGACTGTTACAGTTCATTCACTGCAGTTTGCATTTTTTTCAGTATTGATATGCATTCTGTAGAACTCCATGGGTGATGGCGTCCTTTCCTTGCATCACAGTATGGCATTTGCTGAGGATTTTGGAAGCAGAGTTGGCAAAGCACTTTGTCACATTTAAATAGCATTGGGCATGCACATTGTGTTTTGGAATCTGACAGGTGTGCGTGAAGTCTGTAATCATAATAAGGATGAATAAATAAGCACCACGGATTCAGGCATCTTCTGAAATTGCATATGCAGCAGCTGCTGCACTGTAGTCTTCCTTCAACATGCTGCACTGTCTGCAATTATCTTTTGGAATCCGGACCTATATCCAGTACCCTCTGATCATACCATATACTTCAGTAGGTAGATCCTTTGTCAGCCTACCTGATATTGATCCCCAGCTTGTATAAAATCTATGGACTATTTCCTTAGGGTCAATTTAAAATCCATTGGGAGGCATATAGATATGCTTGACTCATGTATAAAAATATAAGGAAAGATTGATATTTTCCATGATCTGGACTATCTGATCTAATACTAAATATAATAATTCCATTTTTAAAAAATCTTCAAAATTTTCATTTTGAAATTCTGGTATGTTGTTTCAGATTCCCTGGAAAAGGAATCTGATAAACAAGCACCCCAATATTCCAGCTTTGTGATCTACTGTATAAGCAAGACAGTAGAAGGAATATTCATTGTACTTAATCAATATAGCTTCAGGGGTATTAATTTTATGACTTGAAATTTCACGTAACTTACTGAGAATACTGAACAGCCTCCCAAATAACTTCTCATGTCATACAAGCAATCAAAATATCATCCACAAACAGAGATATTTTTAGACACTGCCCCCTCCATCTACAACCCTGCAAAGTAGACTGTATAGTAAATATTACTGGTTCAAAATATATTACAAGTAGTCGGCTGGAAAGTGAGTAGCCCTGTCAAGTGCCTTTAGTCATATGGACATGTTCTTTTATCTGACCCTGATGCCTTAAGTCAAACAGAGGAATAACTATATAGCTTTCATAATAAATGTATAAAATTATCATAAAAACTCATCCTATACAATACTTTAAACAGGTAATACCACTCTAGTCCGTCAAATTTATCTTCAGCATCTAAACTCAGCAGTGATAAATATCTGTGACATATCTGTGCATTTTTTATAAGACTAGTCCCAATAAAGTAAGCTAAGTATAGTCTTCACTAACTTTTGTAGAAGCAATTCCATGAGCACTTTGCAATCATTGATTAAGATCTTAGTCTGTAGAAGGACAGGTTCACTGAGCCTTTTCCCTCCTTTAATATTATTTAAATAATTGTGTCTTTCAAAGACATAATCATCTCTGTCCGGGTAGTACTTCCATTAATTGAAGCCATCAAAAAATCAATTGTTTACCTATCAGCTTCCATACATATTGAGAAACCTCATCCACCTCCAGGGACTTGTTCTGAGCCTGTTCCTTTAAAGATACCTAATGTTCCTCTATAGTTACTAACTCCGCCTGCTATCTTTTCTGATGCTGGTCAGCTTTAGGTATATGCAAGTCATTCAAAAACGTCTTTAACAATTGAACTCTGTCTCTTGTCACATCTGCCACACAATATCATCCTTTATAACATATTTTAAATGCCTCTGTTATTTTCTGCAAGTATCTATTTACCCTGCCAAATCATCTTTACTGAAAAAGGTTTGCTCTCTATTTACTGCAACATTAACTTAATGGCAAGTATTTTCAAAACTGTAGAAATGCTGTCAAAACATATACCCATACTTTTCTGAACCTGTAACCTTCTTGCACAATAATCATGTTTTTCTTGTTTGACTTCTAATAGGCCTGCCCTTTAATTACCAGTCAGTTTAACTAATTTATTTTGACATATTCTGTCACTATCAGTTATCTTAAGGTACACCCTCTTCTCAATCCTTCAATTATTACTAAGTATTTATATATATATATATATATATATATATATATATATATATATATATATATATATTTTTTTTTTTTAATTTTAGGTTAATTGAGATTATAAGTAAGAATCCCAGAGGTGGAGATCATAATGCATGTCGTCTAAAGACACATGAATTCTACTAGATTACTATGCTTTGTGCCAATAAATTGCCTTGGTTAAATGCTGCCGTTACTTTTAAGCCTATTTTCAAAATGGAAAATCAAAATTATAAATATAAAATTGAATTGTTCCAAGGTATATATTTTTATAGTTATAAACTATAAGTTTTTAAGCATGTGAGATATTCTGAATGAAATCTTTTTCTCTTTGCCTCTTATCCACTACTAACAAAGACATGCATCTGGAGCCTTTCTCCCCGGGCCTCTGCTGAAAATTGGCTTTGTTCCAAGTCGGACTTTCCCAGTTAACAAATGTTAAATAAATAAAAAAATAAATCAATTAAGTGATGTAAATGGTGTGGCTGTTTTGTAGGGTCTATATTACATCATCGAACACTTAAAAAAGTGAACAAAGATTAATCGACCCCATGTAATGAAAGCTTACAATGTTGAAACCTCAGAACAGCGATTTTTTTTTCCAAGGGAAAGAGCAATGCCATGAGAGCGTGTTAATCTACAAGGAAAGAGTTGTTTCAACATTCAGCAGAAGCAGTTTGTATCTGTAATAAATGGAGCCATTTACCATGGTGAGGTTGCTGAAATCATCAAGGTCGAGGACAACACAGTGGCAGCGAGTTCGTTTGGGACTATTAAAAAAGGTACTGTAAACTTTAAAGCTTTGCAAACTGTTCCTTTGGGAACTGCAGAGCCTAATAGAGTTCCACATATCAGTGGAACGAGCCAGCCCTTGACATCAGAGGTTAGCTTGTTCAAAAAGTATGACAATACTGAAAAAGGATTACAATTGTCAGGAAACGAAAAATGTATGCAATGAGAAAAGAGGTAATGCAAATTCTTCTATTCCTGTTTATAATTCTTTGAAGGAATTAATTTTTGCTTCTGAAAAGAAATTGTATAAATATAAAACATTGCAAATTGAAATGAAGTATTTTAATGAATATATCTTTTTGAAAATTGTACCACAAAGTTTACGTGTTTTTAAATTTCCTTTTGGTTTATATTATGATACTGATATTATTACTGATTTTGGGAATCTGTTTGATAAATGGGGTTTAGAATTATTAGACAAAGTAGTTTTTTATCAGGAGCAAATGCAAGTTGTATTGGAAAATGAGTTGTATAAAATGAACAAAACTATACTAGATGATTTACTGTTTCAACAATATGAAGGGCTGTATGCTAAAGTAATTAATAGGGTGGAGAACAAATGCAATGGACAATTCTATAAGAAAAAAACGCAAACTAAATAGAGATGTAAGACAGTATGAACTCCATGAAGTGTATCCCATTAATAACATTTATATGGAGAGAAATGTTGATGTGAAGGAAAATGAAAAGACCCATTTTGATTTGGGTCAGGGCGACATATATGATGGTGATGAAGGGGTCGATGGATATGTGAGTATAGATGATAACAATGAATCCAATATGGGGGATTTTCAAGTTCCCAGATGCTCGAAAAGAATAGCCAACAGAAATATGGAAAGGAAAAACACACACTATCAGGGGAATCCATGGAAAGGATTTGGCAAATCGGGGGAGGGGCAGGACGTATTACTGAATAAAGAAGAAATCATTAATGAAAATATTGTAAATTGTTATGGTGGGTTTAAAATGTATAATTACACCTCCAGGGAGATTAAGGAAGAATTTTTCACTTTGTTCTCCAAGGGGTTTAAATTTGTTCCGACACAAATTCCAGATTTAGCAGAGGTTATGTTGAATATACACCTTTATACTAGGAAGTTAAATTTTCAGGTTATGTTTCCTGTGACTATGTCGGATTCCACTGGGGGAGTAAAGAAAAGTAGTACATATAACCCCCATTTACATCCACTGATCAGTACCTATGAAAAAGTGGTTAAGGAGGAAATTTATGGTTTATGGGTGGAAGAGAAGATGTTTTATTTTAATCTGAATTGAAAGGACCTTATTAAAAGAATTAAAGGCTGACAAGACCATTAGGATCATGGCTCCAGATAAAAGGGGTGGCATAGTTTTTTTACTGATGATTATATTACCGTCATGCAGGGTTTGTTTTTTGATGAAAACAACTACCTGTAAGTTTCAAAAAAACAAATTAATATAGCTTATCAACGAATAGATGGCTATTTGGAAGAATATCTATTAGTACAAAGAATTCCATTTGAAACTCATAATTTTTTGGTTAATACACATCCCAAGGTTCCTGCCTTTTTTGGTATACCAAAAATTCATAAAAATATTCAATCTCCCCCATTTAGACCTACTGTGGTGGCCAGTGGGTCTAAAACCCACAATTAAGCAGTCTTGTAGACATATTTTGGAAGGGATATCACATATCCTAAAGACTCATGGGATTTTTTGGGACAGCTAAAACCTGAGTTATGCTCTGATGATATAATTTTTTTTAACAATAGACATCCAGGATCTATTCACATGTATACCTAGGACTGAAGGGATGGAATTATTTGAAGACATTTTACAGACTTGCTCCACATCTGGTTGTGGATAACTCCAGCTGATTTGTGAAATTATGGCCCATGTTTTAGACAATAATTTTATACATTTTGAGGGCGAATACTATCAACAAATCAGGGGTGTTGCCATGGGAGCGGCCTGTGCCCCTTCATATGCCAATTTGGTTCTGTTTGGCTGGGAACTATGATGGGTGTTTAATAGCAAATTTTGGGCAGATATACTCACATACCAGAGATTTTTGGATGATAGTTTTATTCTGTGGAAGGGGAAGGAAGAAGACATGACCCTATTCATGGAATATTTGAACCAAACAACATCCTTTTTGAAATTTACTCATGAAGTGAATAAATTAGAGACTAATTTTTTGGATGTGAAGATCTCTAAGACTAAACAAGGTTTCAAATCTAATGTATACTGAAAACCGACATTTTGTAATGCATACCTACATTATTTAAGTCACCACCCTAAAAAACAGAAAACAAGTATAGTTAAAGGCGAGGCAATTAGGGTGGCTAGAATGACCTCAGAGACAGAAGATGTAATAAAAGGGCTTGAAGTCTTAAAAAATATGTTTTTTGAGAGAGGGTATCCATCTTACATAGTTGAACTCATTATTGTGGAGGTTCTTGGTGAATGGGGGAAGAGATACAAGCCCTTATTGGGTAGTGCATGCGTTATAGTTGGATCTAAGATAGATAAAACTGTTGATGGAATGGATAAAACAGGGAATGTGTTGGAACAGGACAGTCTTATGAATTTAAATAATAGTAATTATAATCAAGCGTGTGTTATTCAACACAGTCCCCTGTCTAACCAGATCAAACAGAGCTTATATAAAAACTGGTGTATATTTAAGGTAAACAATGAGGTATACAATAAGGTGGGAGAAAAATTTTTTTTTTCCATTCTTATTTGAATTGTTTGATTGGTTAAGTTGTAATTACAGTTTGCTACAGTTTTACAGCAGGTACTGCATCATCAGTGTGGATACTTTGTATATCAGACTTGAAAGACTGGACACCTTGAAACCATCATTTCGCTACAGTGTAACTGCATTCACAGTATGGATATCTTGGAAGTGCATTTAATTGAAGCATTGGAAATTCATGCAAGTCTTTATATATATGCCGCACTTTTACAAGTTTTACATCATTTAATTACGCTACTTATTTCTCAAGAGAATCATACTTCATTGGCCATCGTTGTACAGCGCTTCATTTTGAGTAACATTTTTTCCATGAAGGTTGGCAGTAACATTAAATTAAATTTGGAGAAAACTAGAGTGGATGGGACACATGACAGAGGTAATACCAAACCCTGTGGGCATTGTTCTTATTGCGGGTATATCCTTCAGGTACCTTCGGTAACCTTAAAAAATAGAATTGGTAGTGGTATATATTTAAGGAAAGGGAACTGTTATACCAACAAGATAGTTTATATTGCATTGTGTAACACCTGTGATGGATTTTATATAGGGAAAACAGAGAGAGCCCTGAAATGTAGAATATATGAGCATTTATATGAAATTAAACACCAGAAGGAAACCAATGCCCTCTACAGACATAGTCAGGTTTGCAGTGAACATACTGGCTTTAAATTTGCCATTGTGGATATAGTGAATCTGGATGTGAGGGGGGGAGATTGGAAAAATCACCTATATAAAAAGTAATTAATGTGGCAGCTTAGGTTGGCTGCAAATTTCCATCCTGGATTAAATGACCATATATCCATATTTTCAGTTTCAAATGAAAGGGCTAATCAAATTAGATAGTGTACATAACTTTTGTTTAATGTAGGCTGAGTTCATCCACATTCAGCAAAACATAAAATAAACACTATATATATATATATATATATATATATATATATATATATATATATATATATAGATGTATATATATATATATATATATATATATATATACATACTTTTAAAATTGAATGCATTTTTATGTATAGTTTTGCTTAGACAAAAACTTTTTGTATAGTTATGAAGTATGTGAAAACATATGTGATATAATATGAAAAGTGTATAAGCATTTGAAGAATTTTATTTGAGAATATACCATTTTTTGGTATTTGGTGCTTTAAATGTTTAAATGTTGATTAATTAGTGTAGTAATTGATAAGCAGTGTTTTGTGGGAGACTATTTAAATGTGGATTGTATTTTTGACAGTTGTTCTGATGAGGTCATTTTAACATGATGAAAGCGCTTAACATGCTTCATTTTGGAAGATTTTTAACTTTTATTATATTAAAAAAACAGTATATATGGTTCCTTGGTGCTTTTTTCTTTGGTTTATAGTCTATTTTGCACCAATACACTTTATTCTTGGTTCATTTCAGATTCTACAAGACACAAAATTTAGACTCCTAGATGATCAAATCATCCTAAACAAGCTCAATTACAGTTTTGTAGTTAGCTACCGAAAAGCCTCTATATCCAATTATTAGCATGGTAGCTATCTTAATACCTTATCTGAAATCTCCATTAAGTCTAATAACTTTCTACTGGGGGACTTCAAGTATCCATCAATAAATTGTCTGTCCTATCCTGTCAATAGTTGACATTCCAACCACTTCCTTGACATTATAAATGCTAATGCCCTTGTAAAATTAAGTAACCATCCTTCTAGGGGCCACAATACCCTTTCACTGAAATGCATTAACCATAGCATTGGTGCCACTCAAAGCCTACACAATGTAAGTGTGTTAGCTGAATGCACAGCAAAGCTGATTGAATATGCATATTACCCATTGCGCCTACATGTATGCAGTCATTTTTTGTGGCCAGCAATAGTGTTTGTGGCAATAGAGAGAGGGTTGCAAGCACAAGCACAGAACACAAACAGAATGGCTCACATATAGGCAAAGCTCAGATACGAGCAAGCGCTGTAGCCCAGACATATTAAGGGCAAGTAAAGGGAAAGAATACAGGAGGGGAAGTGAAATTGTGGAATTGTAAAGAAGTAATAACTGTGTTATACTGGATAATTAATTAATGTGGAAGGGGAAATGTAGAGCAGGCAAATGTGATGAAGTGTCTAAAAAAACATTTCTGACTTAAATCCTGTAATATCAATGTAATGATAAGTAACACTGATGACAATAGTGCAGTTATGCACATAAATAAAAATGGACATACTAACATACAACGTGATAGGGATATAAAGCTGCAGTGTAACATAGGGGAGAGAAAATGTGATATACATTTTAATTAAATGCTAAGCTGAGATAACAGTTAGCAAGGACAGAAGATATAATATGAGATGCATGCATACATAGACTGCAGTCTTTGCATATGAGAAGTACTTACAAGCTGAAACCACTGCTGTATTCTCCACCTCAGTATTTATACAGAAGGACAAATGGATCTTATAGCTATAATGTCAGGTATGTCAGAAATGGACATTTTTTTTACAAAGAATTGAGAGGGGTACAGACGTAATAGACAATCAAGTGTTGTATAGGCATGTAAATGCTAAATGGTAGCCTAATAACACACAGCATACATAAATGACAAATGACAACAGAGTTTGAATAGTATATTGTGAGTTCAAATTTTCCATTGCTGATTTGCAAACATCTCAGACATTGTTATACTGGGCGTGCTGACATGGAATTACAGGGAACAGTAACATAACACCAATTTAACAGCAACAACACTCTAGAAAGGATTGTTAACAGTGGACTAGTCACCGTTTTTGCTGGTCCGGCAGCATGCTATACAGTAATAAAACATTTATGGAATCCCTCGTCTGCCACTAAGCTGTATAGGATCATAGGAAGTTACAAGGCTAATGGCTCTAAGGGCCTTACAAGCCAAGCCAAGTTCTATCCTTATTTTCACAATTAGCACCTGTTTCTCCTGTCCAAGAGGAACATAGGTGAAACCTCTGGAGTGAATTTACAGTTACCCATCCAATCATCCAGATTGCGAATGAAGAGGGCCAATGAGGTCCTCTGTTTGACATGAAGTTGGAGTCTGCTCCAAAGGTGTGGTAACCTCAGGGAGACAAATCTGTCCTTCCAGCAGGTTCTATTAATGTCACATTACAGGTTAAGGTCTTTAAAGTGAGTAACCTGTGTACCATTTGACTTGCGGATATGCATTTCCAATAAATCATGGTCAGAGATTGCCTTATATGCAAGGCAGAGATTGCCTCTGAGTAGTCTGTGTGAAACAGAATAAAGTGACAGTGATTTCAGACAATCCACATAGGACAAATGCTGAAGTCCTTGAATTTTCCTTGTGAGGAACCTCTGTGGTCTTTCCAGTTGCAGCAGGTGCTTGACAATGTACATACCAAAAGGGGTGTCAGTTACTGGCCTGATGAGGGAAGAGTACAGGGAGGTTATAACTTCTTTTTTTCTGGGGCAATGCCCTTACTTAAGAGATGAGCAATATAGAATGCACTTCTTACCACTGTGGAGAAACGGTGATCAAAGGTAAGATTGCTGTCAACCTGTGTGTTCAGGTCTCGCACCACTGAGTGTGTACCTAGGGTGTTGTTAATGATGTGGTAGTTAGCAGGAGCATTGCTTTTACTGAAAGGGATGATAACACATATTTTGCATTGAGTTTAAGGCCATGACTTTGGCACCAATCATTTGTTTGTGTAAGACCCTCTTGTAGGATGTTGACATCATTTGGAGATTCTATGACTGCTCCCAGTTTGCAGTCATCAGCAAACTTTGTCAGCCACAGACAATTACTTTTTGCTTGTACTTTGGATAAATAGATTCCAAACAGTAGACTGATCCCGGTGGAACACCACTGGTTATAGGTGGATTCCCCTATTTTGACTATATGGGTTCTATCGGTGAGGCAGTTAGCAACCTATCTAAAGATATGTGTTAATACCTAGCTGGGTGAGTTTTTCAATGATGCCTGAGTGAGAGATTATGTAAAAGCCTTAGTTAAGTCTAGGTAGGCTGTATGCACATATTTCCCCTTGTCAAGGGCCTTGGTTACTGTCTCAAAGAAGTCTACCAGGTTTAACAGGCATGATTTCCCTGTGACAAATCCAAACTGAGTAGGGTCAAGTGTTTGGAGATTGTCTATATCTTTGTGGATAAGGTCCATGATGATTCATTCCATGGACTTTCAGATAAGGCTCGTCAGGCTAATAGGTCTATAGTTCCTTGGGTCAGTGAAAGCACCACCTTATGCAAGGGAACAATGGTGGCCGTTGGGACAAAGTTGGTGCTTATGCTATGATTGAAAAAAAGAGTACCCAGTGGTGTTGCTTATTCCTATTGGAGCCCATGTAGGAAGCAGCCTGGGATGTTATCAAGTCCCACAGATGCTGTGTTATGGGCCTTAACAAGGGCATTTATGACCTGCTCTTTAGAGATACAAGGTAGTGTCAGAGAAGAATATTGAGTACAAGTGAGACATGCAGCATCTCTGAAGGAATGATGTCAGCAATGTATTGCCAAGGAGATGTGTCCAGCAAATTGACTTTTGTAGCCATCTGGGTTGTAAAAGTTGCCTCTGCAAATGTGTGTAAGCCAATCTTATCATCATTTGCAGTCACACACACACTTCTAGATGTTAAGCACTGCTGTATTGAAAGCTCCTACATATCTATTTTTACATTCTAGAGAATATTGTAAGAAATGCAAGCACCACTTGAGACGTCTGGCATTAAAATTGTAGCAGTTCATTTGTGAAGGAATGACGTCATCAGTGTGTTGCACCAGGGGTGTAGGCAGACAATATAATTTTGTAACTGTGTGCTTTTATTGGTGTCTCACAAAACAAGTCATATGAAAAATGGAAATGTCCCCTCCCCACTTAAATGCTTGCATCACTTTCTCTCTAAAAACATGACATCGATTTTTTTTTTTTTTATTGTCTGAAACTCTTATTGGATGATTAATTTAGGCAGTCATGGACACATTGTTGCCTAAAAAAGTTTTCTTTAAGTAAGGTATATAAAATTGTACTCAATAGAGTGCAAACAGTATGCCTAGCTACACTGCTGTGTTGCAAAGAACTTGTGGTTGTAAAAGGTGGGATTAGGGGAAGTTAAACGGCATTCACTGTCACTCAACAATGCTGCGCTATGCCAACCTCCACAGAAATGCTGAGAAAATAAAGCCAACCCTTTTTCATGGGCCATTTTTGGCCATATGCACTGTGTGTGTATCTATTTTTTGACCAGATTAAATGTGTGGAAAAGGGGTGGATAGGACAATGATGAAAATGTGGTTGTTAAGCAGAGGGTAGCACACAGGGGAAAGAATACAGGTATTTTGGAGGAGGGTCGTGGGAGAGCACCATAGTTAACTTCTTCACAATATAGATATACAATTGTACTCAAAGTTCCATGACTTTGCAGAGAAACTACACTAGTGATGGATAACAATAACAGAATAATGTATGACCAATTGGACAAAATCAACTGTGTCAAGATGACACAGGTAAAGTGGAGCGTTATGTATGGGCTTTCTTTTTTTGTTGGTTTGTTTTTTGGGACAGATGCCCACTTTTTATTTATTTATTTATTTTTTTTAGAGAGAGAGAGAGAGAGAGAGAGAGAGAGAGAGAGAGAGAGAGAGAGGAATGTTGGGAAACATGCTTATGAATGAAAGGGTCAGACAGGTATGGAAGGTTAGGAACCATGCACAGGCATACAGGACAGACAGTACAGGGACAGTGATGGAAACAAAAGATTTTAGGACACCATGATTGGGGATAGGTATTGAGAACAGTGAGAATCTTGTCCTCACAATCAGAATTACCACTGTCTCCTACAACAGCTTCCTGGATCAGTGCCAGATATGGTATGTTTGAAATGTGATGCAGGACCTTTTACTCCTGAGAATATATATGTTATAGCCCCTCTTCATGATATCCTTCATCATCCCTGTCAGCTCTTGCTGGATGACAAAATTACCACTTCCACTACTACAGCTTCAGAGGGTACCACAGCACCAGCAGGACAGAGCTACCTGACCTAATTGGAAGATGTAGGGCAGGGGTTGTTGAGGCAACACTGACAGGTTGAGAACCTAAAGTGTTGGATGCCTCTGCTGCCATCTGTGGACATATGGCGGGCTGAGATACAGTGGATGGTGTACCACTCTGTGCTGCTGATCATTAATTTTTCAGCAGCATGTTTTGTAAACAGCAGATGTTCATAAATTATAACAACCAAAAAAAAATTAAAAAAGAGCGAGAAAGGGTGGTACTTAGACAAAAGACATAATTTGATACATGGCATGAAACAGTACTGTATTTTTTCTATAAACTTTGTTTGGCAATACATAAATATTTATGACAATTTACTATAGTACACCTTTGCCACATCCATGCATGATAACTGCAGAGAGTAGCTTCAGTGAGGAGATGAAAAGTGGGTCTATATCATTTGAGCGAACACTTAATTGAGAAAATTGCTAATTTGTCGAACTGAATTAAGTGAAAGCTCAATTAAGCTAATGCTTGGTTAAGCATATTTTTTTCCCAGGGAAAGGATGTGATTGACCATCATCAGGTATTTGTTCTTTTCCCCACTGTAGTGTGATCTCGGAGTTGGTATATTTAGTTGGGGGGTGTGGGGGTGAAGCCTCCCACTGTGCAGTGTTTTACATTTAGTTTTGTTTGTTCCAATGGGTGGGTGGGCATCTGTTTTTTTTTTCCCCAAAACTTTTCGCTTAACCGAGGGTTCACTTAATTGAGCTTTTGCTTAATTCAGTTCAACAAATAGCGATTCAATTAAGTGTTCACTCAAATGATATAGACCCACTAAAAGCTACTGGGGCTAGACTGCACACCAATGTCGATAGATATTCTAATTCCCAAAAAGAGAATGTGGCCTCCTGGATTTGAAAGACAAGCTTTCTGTGGTGCATTCAAATGTCTTCTGAAATTTTAGACCACTAGATAACTCAGTTGATTGTAATAAAAATAAAAAATAATGATGCTTCTTCAACAATACTTTTTATTAAGCTTGAGGGTAACTTAGGAAGTTAAGCAGTGCATAAACAGTAAAAGAGAAAACCTTTTCTTTATTTATTTATATATACACTATTAAATTCAATTTTTTTTTGTAGTTCGTGCCAAAGTATTCCCATTGGGTACTGTAACCATGTGGAAAAACATGGGGCTTGCCTCAAATTGGTAGAAGTGGAGAGGCAGTGAAATTAGAATGTTTTTTGAGCCTTTTATTATTATTATTGTGACTGGCTTATTGTAGAAGGTCTAGTTAGTGCAACCCACCTTTATTAGAAACAAACAAAGTGGGAGACTATAGCATCGTCTGAATCCTAATAGGTTGGTGATAATAATGGCTTTACTTGGATTGGCTCTATTATGCAAAATTTTATTGGTTCCAACTGAAAATTGTTTTTCCTATGCCATTGAGTGGGTGTGGACTGTTTATCCAATGGGAACCGTGGCTATTCCCAAGCACAGGACTGGATCTAAGTGACCAGCATGTGAATTCTTTCAAATGATTGGACACGTATACTTAAGCAATGATCAAACATGGGTGCCTACTTTTGTGGCCAATGGGGATGTGGCTAATACTAGGCACTGGATTGGTCTCAGGAGCTTGGCCTGTGGGAACTCTGTGTGGATTGGTCTGGAGGTGGGCTTTAAAAATCATAATCTAACTAACAGTAAGGAGAGCTAATTGGAGCATACAGAATGGTCATCCACCAGTGATGTTTAGGTTTAAATTATCATATTAATCTATGGGCCTTGAGCAATAGGGGAAGGAGGACAGGGAGTGGTGGGTCTTCTAGTCTAGTGGCCAATCAGAAATGTGGGACATTTTTTCCCGCTTTGTATTAAAGGGGAGGTGAATTTGAGAGGGTCATGGTTAGTTTTAAAAGGGGATTTCCTTACAAAAATCTGGAACCTGTCAATTAAAAAGGAATCCAAACTTGTCACGACTGATGTGGAGGCACTATACACTGTGCTTCTACACAACTACTGTATCCAAGTGGTTACTGAATCTCTCGGAGACCACTAGCCAGGTATGGAAACAGAAGCAATAAGCAGGCTGCTTTGGTTACTGTTAGAGAACAACTTCTTTAAATTCAACAACTCATAATTTAGACAAAAATGAGGGATTGCCATGAAAGCTGCCATGGCATGTAGCCTTATAAACACTGCTCTGGGGAAATGGGAAAGGGAATGAACACATTTATCAGTCCTCTTTCTACCAGCACACAGAGTGTTAATATGGGTACATAGACAACATTTTTATCATCTGAAATGATACTGAAGAAAACCTACAGATTTTTTTTAACACATTGGAAGCTTCACTGATTCCTTCAAGTTTACTACCATCTATGACCACTACAGCACCAACTTTCTTGACCTCAAGATCACAAAACCAGAGGAAGCAGACTCTTTGTCCAACAACCTATATCAAAAGACTACCAGGATGAACCTAGTGCTACACCAATGCAGCATGCATCTCTGTCAGACCAAGAAAAACTTTATTAAACCTCAGGGACTCAGAATAGCAAGGGTCACCAAGGAATTAATGGACTACACAACCAACATTGCCAACCTGGAAAAAAGAGTTTTTATCCAGGGGCTATAGCATGCAATTCATCACCAGAATACTCAAACCAATAACACAGCATGAATGCAATAACCCAGACTTCCCAGTTATCAAAAACAGCCACTGTCACAACAGGAAAGCAAAAAGAAGACAAACAGAGATAATTGGAAGCATACACATGACTGTGCCTTTCTCAATGGACTGCAGAACTGTTATAGGTATTGTAAAAGACAACTGGGTTATCCTTGCCAATAACCCAGCACTACACCAGATGTTACTGAAAAAAAAGTTTTAACATAAGAAGGAACTTAAACATCAGGGACTATGTTGAGACAATGAGCACTACAATAACCACCATGTCTCCAAAGAGCACCTTCCCTTGCAGACCTCCCAATTGTTGATACCATGAACTCATGAGCAGCTGTTCTGGCTTCCACTGCCAAAATACAGACACTTATTTCAAATGCCAAAAGCCCAGGAATTGCAACACAAAGGCAGTCATATACCAAGACCAATGCACTCTGTGCCCTTGCATCTACGTGGGGGAAAACAATTAGATTAAAAACAAGAATAGCCCACCAATTACAGACATATGCTACAGCAACCTTAAGAAAACACACTCGGGATCATCCTGGACACAAGACTTTTTTCTTCCACATCTTGGGCAGACTACAAAAAGAAGAGCTACAAGGCCCAGTAAATGACTTTTTGGAAAAACATGAATTCAAGTGGCAGATTAGGCTTGAAGCCTATAAAACACTGGGACTTAATACCTAGATAGCCATCTCAAACATATTATACATTTGAAAACTCCATCACCGTGCATACTACTAATATACATAGAAAGACCTTGAGGATCTGGTCATACCTCCATAAAGTTTTGTTCTGCGCACTAAGATTGTTCTCACTTTGAATCGGGCCACTTATCTGGGACATAACACAGTTTAATTCATGACTTGTCATAGTTTTAATTAATTCAAATAGATTTTTACTGTATTTTAAAGTATATTTGGATTTGTTTCTCTAGTCTACTTTTCTTTCTTTTTATGTTTCTAGTCTATTGATACGCATCTCAAATTGGATGCATACAAAAGTTTGGATTTTCATCATATTCCATCACAGAAAATGTAATTGACTAGGTTGTATAGCAAGTCTCATTTGTATTTGAAGATGGCCACAATCAGGGCCCAACAATAGTTCTTTGGTTTAATATTTAGTTTTTAGTGTCTAGTTCTTAGCTACTTTTTTCATTTTTCATAATTCAATACTTTGGTAGCTCTGCTGTAGCTCAAGAGAAAGCGTTGAAACAGGACACACACATATTGATTAGCATCTCCCTTACTCAAATGCTACCTATGGATAAATACATTTATAAGTATAGGATGTAATGCCTTATTTTAACTAACATGCGGCTTTACTCAGGATGTTTTAAATACTTAAATTCTGGCGGTCCTTTCAGATTTCATTGTTCAGTAGAACTCTGACAAGCAGGGGGTAAAACACAATGGTGATTAAACAGGTCAGGTCTTTTAAAGAGGACAGGTCTTTTCGGCATAGCATCCTCATTGCCCTCATTTATGCTGCTTATTGTTGATAATATGGCATGCAATTGTGGTTTATTGGTTCATAGGTAGGTACTAGGCTATTGGTCTTGGGGCCTATATAAGCCTAGCCAAAAAGGTTCCCTGGCTGTTGCCAACCAAAACAGGTTTTGTCTCTATTTGCACTTATTCCATCTTATTAATGTAACTCAGATTAATGTTTATTTTTTAGAGTATGGCTCATTACGTGTTTTAATTTCAGTGGGCTAATTTTAATTTAATGTTAGCAGGCTACCCATTGTTGGGGACAGTAACACACTTACCTCCAGAGCACATGGATTATATAGTTATAGATTTAGGTATTAAAGTAATCATCGAATCATTGGCAAAGAGTAGACTGTCTGGCTTGACTGTCACTGAGCTGCCCTTTAGATCGA
>NC_056731.1:712043557-712086057 GCF_019279795.1 Protopterus annectens
CTGCTCCCCTGTGCATGGAATACCTGTTGCATTGGAGACAGCCTTGCTAAGCTTTTCCATGCCTCAGTCTTAAACTGAGACCTGATATAATCCCCCTACAACAGCCTATGGCTATAGCACTGTGTGCCACAAATATCCTGGACTCCTCAACACTCCACCTTTGTACTCTAAATTTAGCACAATTCTCTACCTCACCAGCCATGTCTGCAAAAATAGAGATAAAAAATATGTCTGAATTGGTGTCCAGTACAGATCTTGCAGGTAACTGGTTGTGAACAAAGATGCACAGTCTTGCCATCTGCATCTGTGCAATTGAAATTTGGTGGACTTCGTGCAGACACATAAGCAGTACTTATATCACGTAGCAGTAAAGGTGTGAAACATGACATTGATCTTTGCCAAGTGTGATGTTCAAGCTATTAACACAGGTTCTAATATTGAACAATGTAATTTTTCTCCTTGCAGTTTGGAAGGAGAAAGAGGATTAATTATGACATATTGTGATGCTGGGACATACACCATGTTAAAATATTGTTTTACCAGCTGGGAATCAAACCCATGGGATAAAGAATGCAAAAAGTAAAACTTAGCTTATTAATTGACAATGTCACAGGGGAATTTTCTTTTAAGCATGATCATTAAAATTACAGTCATTTGCAAATGAATGGGAATACACATCAGACAGGCCTGTATGTGTGTGAGTTTTAATTAGTCTTGGGAATGCATTCCTATGTTAAAGTCATTATTTCTGTTTGCAAATATATTTCAGATAGATGCAAGAGCTGATTAATACAGGTTGGGGTATGTTACATCATACTTCACAAGACATAGTTGTCCTAATAGTAAAGTTTGGATATGTGATGAGTCATCATGATTATAACAAAATTATCACAGCTATCATACATATTCAAGTGAATTTTATACTAAGTGTCATCAATGTCAGGTTTAAGAAAATGGGCACACCTGAGCTTGAGGCTAAATGAGAAACATTATTGATATATGCTAAATAGAAATGTTTATTTTGGTATGCATTACTGATACATCTTGCAAGAAATATGTTTAATAATATTATTTCTATTTACTGTTCCATTACTCATAGTAATGCTGTGATGAATGAGATCTTTACACCAATTGTACATTAGATTTATTTGAAACCTTAATCAGTTGTCTTCTTTAAACTCACTGTACTTACACCTTTTGCCACAGAGATAGATACATGATAGGTGGAATTCTTCTACTCAGTACTGACCAGAGTACTGAGGAAGCTAAAACATTGTCAGGTATGATTGCACTAAAAAGAAAGCCTAAACTAAATTGTTTCACTCTTTTCCATAGGTAGTGAACTGTGAACCTTGTTTGCACACTACTAAGTGGAGAGCAAATGCAACTTAACATGACAAAATAATTAAATAAACAAATAAATAAAGCATTTGCACATTAAGGGGGGAGCAAAGGAAAGTTAAAATGACAAAAATAAATAAATGTACATATTGTGAATAATTGCAATATGATCTCGAACCAAGATTCAAACAATGTCCATATGCCTTATTTCTCTCAATTCATGTCTGGTACAGTTTGTGCCACACTGATAGCTAGGTGGAATTTCTCCACTCAGTACTCTCCAGAGTGATAAGGAAAGCACAACATTACCATGCTTGTTTGCACTTCATACAGCAGCCTAAACTTAATTTTTCATTTTATCCTTAGTCAGTGAACTGTGCTTGTGTGCTGCCAAGTGGAGAGCAAATGCAAATAAAAATGACAAAAAAGTATGTATTTTAAATAATTGCAATGTGATCTCTAAACAGGATTCAAATAATGCTACATGTGCCTTCTTTCTCTCAATTCTCTTCAGTTATACCTCCTTGTGGCCCAGATGTTGGAACATCTGTCAGACGCATTCTTTGCAGTAAGTAGTATTTGTGTTGTGGAGGGATGCAAAACAATACCAGGCATATTTGCTCTACCTTAGGCAGCCTAAACTAATTATTTTTTTTTACTTTTTTCCTTCAGCAGTGAACCATGTTTGCACAATACTGGGTGTAGAGTGAATGGAAAAGGCATTCTTTCTCTGTTGTATTGCATATGCTATCTTTATCAATGATTAAAGTACTCAGTTTAATGTGAACATTTCTTACTAATGGTCTGTTACTATGGTCATTAAATTCAGCATTTGAATACTAGAAATGTAACTTTCCTATGTCACTCAATGTACTTTCAGCCTTTTGGTAAGTCTCATCTTCCTGTAACACCCTCAGTAGGTATACACCAGACAAGGAAGACTGTGAAAGCTGATTGTTCCTGCAGTGAAAATGATCTTAGACACCTACAAGTCATTAGCAAGGAACATGTCTCAGTGTAATCATGTAAGTCTTTATACCATGTTTACATTCCCTACACTTAGTGTAGATTTTGGTATTTAGGAAAGCTAATCATTTAACACCTCATTTGAACACTCATGATGCTCACAGGGTTGACTCTGCACTATATAAAGGTAACTGTACAACTAATGCCCTTGTATGATACCAGGGAAACTGTTTTGATCCAGAGACCTCAGTGCTGCTAAAAAATATTTGGAAAACTAACTATTTTCTAGACATCTGTATTGTCAAGGTATGTTGCTGTTTCTTACATTATGCTTTTAGTTTAATATTAAAAGGTTAATTGCACTGACAACTGAAAATGATTTTTTGTCTTAATTGTTTGCCTTTATTCCTTTCTTTTGGCATAACCATGTCTGCATTACAAAATGGATGCTACAGAATGCTATATGACCTATTTCAGTATGCATTTAGTCGGATGTTTGCAGAGTTATTGCAAATGAGCATATTCAAACTTTGAAGGAAGGTCTGTCATTTTACCTATGTTAGCAGGGTAAGACAACGGTGTTCATTTTTTATTGTTATTGTTAATGCTGCACAGTATTACACTGTTAAGCATGTGCTATCTGCATTACAGAATTGTTATAGATTGCTGTTGATATTTGATTTATAAAAAATGTATTTGGGTAGAGGGCTGTCCTAATTTGTGTGTAGTCACAGGGACCATGCACTTTTAAATTACTGTGTGCATATTCTATGCATGCAGTCACACATAAATGAGATTACAACCATGATGTATGTGTATTATATATGCAATTATGTGTATGAGTTTTTTGTTTCATCTCATACAGGGATATGGCACCCAAGAAGAAATCTTTGCCTCAAAAGCCACTACATACTCATGCAGATAAGTATGTCATATTTTAAGCCTTACATTGCCTGTGAACCTTTCCGTTAAAGAAAGGTACAGGTGCCAGGTGCAGAATATAGCAGCAGGTGGTCAATGGCATTAATCCTATTATAGGGCATGGGAGAACCTATTCCCACACACAACACCAGGCAAGTGACATGTTAATCTTTTCCCACTGTAGGATGGCTGCAATTGCCCAGGGATAGATTGACAATGAGAGGTGGTATTGCTACCGAACCACTACAAACTGAAACAGTGGAGTTCCTGACCACTGTCAGAGATTCAGATAGCTCAGCAGAGTTCCCACCGAATCATTGATGTTAGTGTAGATGTGGATGACAGATCCAGAGGGGCACAAGCAGACCTTATATAGGAATGCAAAATGAAAGTGTCATTGTTTTATATACATGTGTGTGTGTGTGTGTGTGTGTGTGTGTGTGTGTGTGTGTGTGTGTGTGTGTGTGTGTGTGTGTGTGTATATATATATATATATATATATATATATATATATATATATATATATATGGATCTAGGACTATTGAATGAAAGTTCAATAGTCCGAATCCAAAATAACCGAACGCACTTTAACGAAAGCGCTTTCACCGATAAAGTACTTTTGTTAAAGTGCATTAGAAAAAAACCCACTAAAATCTTCTTTTATGTAAATTATGTTTTTTTTTTATTTGTTTCTGGATGTAATTGTGCTGGCATATATCAAATATTGCTTTCCTATGATTTTCGATGTTATGGGAGTCAATGTTTTGAGTTTTCAGTGTTCTGAATTTTCAATATTTTGATCTCAATGTTTTGAATTTCAGTGTTATGGGCTTTCGATGTTCTAAAGTGAATCCATATATATCACCCACCAGGACAAAACAACAAACACCAAAACAAGTATACTCCAAGTGGGGGTGGGCTTTGGCCCCCACACCCCTTTTAACTAAATATGACAACACCAAGATCACACTACAGTGGGGAAAGGGCAAGGCTCACCATGGTGGCAGAGTGGCTGTTTACCCTAACTGAATTGCCATTTTTCCGGCAGTTCGAAGAAGTGAAGATTTGATAAAGTGATGTCAGTGATATGGGATTCAGTTATCTGGCACGTTAACAGTTTGAGACACACCCATATATATATATATATATATATATATATATATATATATATATATATATATACAGAGAGAGAGAGAGAGACAGTGATAACTGTGAGTCAGACTACAGTCATAGAGAAATATTGAAAGATGTTATGTGGGGGAGATGCAACTGTTCACTGCATTTATTGGAATCCTTAGCTGACGTCTTTCCTTTGCATTCCTCATATGCAGGCACTTCTGGATTGCAGGCTGCCAGCTCAACTGCATATGGTAAGTACGCTATTGGTTATTGTTATTACTGTATATTAGGTAGGTTCAAGTCTACATGAGAGTAAAGTTTGTGTTGCTTTAGCATCTGTTAAAGTTTAAAATACCTTTCGTATAAGGAAAGTATGTGATCAGTTTTATTTTCTCTATTTCTCCTTGTTATGTTTATTTCTTGGTATCATAGGTGATCCTGAGAGTGGCACTGTGGAATTCCTTCCACCTGATGTCAGAGCATTGCTAGCCTCTGATGATGATGATGGTGTGAAAAAAAATGCACAGTCTTGGGGTACAGAGGATCAGTCTGACACTGATGTTGTGGCTCATGCATCCTCTGACCATATTTCAGACACAATCCGTATACCTGGACATACCCATGACACAGAGACCTCTGATACAGTACAGGTTGAGGGTGACATATTTGACCAGGCTTGTGTGTTTATTCTGGTTGCACAGACAGTTGCCATCATGAGGGTGTGGTACCACACAGGAGGGTTGGTAGCAGTGATTGGAGGAGACTTGCTGTCCACTCTTTTCCTAAAGTTGGTTTATTAGGTGCCACCAGACATGTGTAGCACCACAGGGGAGGCACAGGCATATTCCACCTGGACCTCAGAAGAGAAAATGCAACTACTAAATGTGATATATTCTGATGTGAAAGACTCCCTGAACAATGTGGATGACTCCTTTGACAGGACAGATGATACACTAGAGAAGGCAGTGTCTGCAGTGGAATGTCTTCTGGGGCGGGTGGTCATCCATGTGACTGGAGAGCCACTACATCTTCTGGTGTATGCAGACAAGGCCATGCAAGATCCTCTTCATGTAGTGAGACTACTTCCACTGCCCCATCAGTAATTACGATGTCTAAACTCAGACTTAATAGGTCACAGATTCATAGTCCTGGATATATTCATTAGGAGATCTCATCCAGCAGACATCACTCACATTCAGACAGCATCTCAACTTCTAGCCAGGGCCATGGAAGAAGCAGTGCAGCTCCTGGCAGAGGTGTTTCTTGTAGTCAGTGGGCAACAGTGCTGAAGTGACTATCCTACCATGCCTGGGTCACATCTGTCTGAGAAGCCAGGGTGTAGTGCTAGCACAGTGCTGAACTGTGTTCATGCAGACATACACACAGAAAAAATATCTCTTGCCCATACCACTTTGCACACATGTAAACTAAACAGAACTATTGAATTCTACACATTGATAGTTACTGGCCCTGAATGCTATATAGTCTGAGAGATGCGCCTTTCTTACTTGCACACACACACACGCAATGCTGATGTTAGCCTTGCCTTCCTACCCACCCCTCTGCGACCCTGTGCAAATGATGATGACTTTGCCTTGCCCTTGGCACATGTCCTTTTGACTTAGAGTTGCATATATGTCTGATGCACACAGGAATAGCTAATGTTTCCTTATTCACAAGCTTGCATTTATCAATATGCATTAGAGAAGAAAAGTTATTGATTTATTGTTTTTTCTCACTTGTGAATGATTGCTTCTGTAAGATGATTTTGACTTACTATCTTCATTACAGCCTTCAAAGCACTGGGTACTTTAGTCTTGCTTCTTCATATAGTTATGCAAATGAGGGTAAAATTAACCTGTTTCATGTTTTATAGATGATGCTCAATTGAAATACTTGATCCACAGTATTGTTTCCAATATGTAAGTGAATATAGCAAAAAATCTGACAGAGGTGATATTACTTGACATAACTGTACATCTCAGACAAAATGATCTGCTTAGGGACATATATATATATTTCCATATGAGCATAATCAGTTCTATAAGTTATTTTATATCTATACAGGTTCCACACTTACCTTCTTATTAGTGCAGATACAAATTGTATCCTATGAGGATCTCCCTACCTGATGTTATTTGAACACAGCCACTGCATGGTTAAGGAAAGGTTGTGCTGTTTGATAGGCATCAATTTTCCTATTTGTATGTGGCTGGATTTTAGGCTTTAAGCTAGATAGTTAGTATGTGTGCTATCCTTTGCCTCTTAGCCAGAGCCAGGGCATTATGTTCATGACTCTGCTTGCCAGCACCATCTGCAGCTGTTGTTTCTCCTTCAGACTCCTCATCTGTATCTGTTATTGGCTCTGCCTGTGGTCCTTGAAATGGTGGTCCAGCTCCTTGATGAAGCTTTTTGTGACTATTATATTGTATAACATGCAACAGACTAAGCACAATGGCAGAGGTGCCTGGGTCATACTGCAGTGACCTCCTGATGCATCTTGACAACAGAACCTTGATTTCAGCAATCCAAACATACATTCTATGATATTTTTAGTTTGAATGTGGCTATATATCCTTGCTGTGCAGGGTTGTGTAATTTTTCTCATGGGTGCCATAAGTCAGGGCTCCAGTGCTTAACCTGCTTCCTCCACTCGATGACCTTGAGGAATTTCACCCCAGCACACCAAGAAGGTTCATAAGTGTTTATTAGGTTAACAACTATGAGGACCTTTTTAAGCCCAGCTATGCATCACAAATCTCTGATAAATTCTGAAACCCTTCATAAGTGTAAGCAAGGGTTTGGGAGATGAAACATTTACAAGCAGAGGTATGGGATATAAAACATTTATAGGCTGCCTGTGTTCATTAGAGTCATAGGTGTCAAACCAGGGATGAATTTCCAGTTCGCCATTAAATTGTCCAAGTTACACTTGAATTAGGTTAGGGAAGAACTCTGCTTTACATGGATGTGGAGCCTGCTCCAGAGAAGGGATAGTCTCTGAGACATATACCTGTCTCTCCAGTGGGTCCTATTTATATTACAGGTAAAGCTTAAGTCTTTAGAATTGGTAATTCTGGTGCTGTTTGTTTTATAATATGCAGGAGGTCCATCAGAGTGGGGTCTGATAATACCTTGTATGTCAAGCAAAGATCTCCCCTCAACAGCTGGTAGGAGACAGGATACAGGGACAGGACCCTGAGGTGGCCTGCACAGGACATGCTATTTACACCCTGTATTTTTTTAATGAGGAATCTCTGTGGACATTTCAATTGTTGGATAAGCCTGGTTAGGTACATACTAAAGGGAGTATTGTACTTAATGATAGGTTTGATGAATGACAAATACAGTGGCTCAATGCCTTTTTGGACCCACATGCCATACTTTGTTTATAAATTGCACAGCAAAGAATCTCTTCTTTACTGTAGGCATGTGATGATCAAAGTCTAGATTATTATATCTGTGTTTTGGTCTGTTGTCAATATGATAGTTACCAGGGATGGATAACTTCCAGAAGCGATACTGTTATGCATTTCTTAGCATTTCATTTTAGTCCATGGCTTTAATACCAGTTATTTGTCTGTGACAGCCCTTCCTGGAGAGCATTTGTGTCAATGTGATATTCAATACTAGCCCCTAATTAGCAGTCATTTGCAGATTTCGTCAGCTAGAGACTATTGACATCAGCCTTGACTTCAGAGAAGTAAATGCCAAAACACAGTTAATCCCTGGGAGACTCCACTTGTGACTGGCCTCTTTGTAAAGGTGGACTGCCTAATTCTAACTTCTTGTTCCATGTCTGTGAGCCAGCTGGCTATCCATTGGGTGACATATGGGTTTGTACCTAACTTCTTGAGTTTGTGGTGGACACAGCATGGTCCGTTGACCATCTCCTTCTATGCTGAATAATATTGCACCACCCTTAGAATGACAACAGAAACTAAACCAATTATTGAAGAAGGTCATCTTTTGCTTATAGTGTGGCAAATCCTTGGAGAAAGTAAAATGCTGCTCAGTGCTAGGCTAATACCAGCCCAGGACACACATTCCAAGAACTCCATGATATCTTTGTTTGTATAGTCTATGGAGGTACGTCTCAGGTCACTTACACCCCAATGGACTATGACTGAGTCATACTGGTACTTGTGGTCTAATGACCTGAAAATGTGTGTAATGTGATGGATCCTTGCCCTGATAAGCAACTGACTGTGACTTTCTCCTTACTCAGTCTGGTGAGAGGGACATAAGTGCGTCACAATTGGATGGCAGATAGGAAATTTACCCTGGAGATCATGTCAGTCACCCAGATAGACAGGGGCCCAGAGAAGTAAATATTGTGGGAAGAAATATCCAGGGAATTGTTATGGCTAGGCTTGCATAGGCCTTAGGGCCGATAGCCTCGTACCAACCTATGAACCTATGAACACAATGGAGTTTCCAATGACCAGAATGTTGGATTGTGTGGCGGCTTGCCTTATGGGCTTAGAAGTAGAGTCTTTATGAAATGTGGCTGTATGTGTTGATGTGATGATCAATGTCTAGATTATTGTATCTGTGTGGCCCCAAGTCCCTGTCTACTGGGTCATTTCTTTTGGTGTGTTGTCAATATGATAGTTACCAGGAGTGGATAACTTCCAGAAGGGAAATTATTATGCATTTCTTGGCATTTAGTTTTAGTCCATGGCTTTGATACCAGCTATTTGTCTGTGACAGTCCCTCCTGGAGAACATGTGTGTCAGTCTTGGATTCAATAACAGCTCCTAATTTGCAGTCATAAGCAGATTTAGTCAGCCAGAGACCATTGAAATTGGCCTTGTCTTCAGAGAAGTAAATGCCAAAGAGTTGCCAAGGACTAATCTCTGAGGGACTCCACTTGTTACTGGCCTCTTTGTAAAGGTGGGCTCCCTAATTCTAACTTCTTGGGTCTTGACTGTGAGCCAGCCGGCTATCTACTGGGTTACATATGGGTTTTTACCTAACTTCTTGAGTTTGTGGTGGACACAGCCTGGTCTGTTGACCATCTCCTTCCACGATGAAAAATACTGCACCCCACCATTAGAATGACAACAGAAACTAAGCCAATTATTGAAGTCAGTCATCCTTTGTATTGTGGCACATCCTTGGAGAAAGTAAAATGCTGCTCAGTGCTAGGCTAATACCAGCCTGAGACACACATTCCGAGAACTCCATGATGTCTCTGTTTGTATAGTCTAGGGAAGTACGTCTCAGGTCACTTACACCCCAATGGACTGTGACTGAGTCATACTGGTAATTGTGGTCGAATGGCCACAATTACCAGTATGACTGATTCATACTGGTAATTGTGGACAAATGACCTGAAAGTGTGTGTAATGTGATGGATCATTGCCCTGATAAGCAGCTCACTATGACTTTGTCCTTACTCAGCCTGGTGAGAGGGACATCAGTGTGTCACACAATGGAGTCTCCAAAGACCAGAATTTTGGATTGTGTGGTGGCTTGCCTTATGGGCTTAGAAGTAGTGTGTTCATGAAATGTGGTGGTATGTGTTGATGGTTGGGTCTGCTGAGGGTATTTTTTATGGCCACTTTCTCTAGGAGGACTTTGGGGTTTAGGAAGGTTACATTTAAGTGCCTAAGCATATGTGGGTTTATATGTCTGCTCTGAACTGTGTGTGGTGGGTGCAGCATGTGTACTACTAACAACATTATTGACATTAGGAGTGCTTTTATGTGAGAGCTTTTCCTCCAGTAACATTGTGAAAATACATCTCTCACATACCATATCAGTTTGTTTGAGAATTAACTGGTTGTCAGTAAACATGAGGCAATTTATACATTGCCTCAGAATGCCCATATCCACCAAGCTGGTAATGGAGATAGTGCGAAAGTTCATATCCATGACAACAAATGTTTTTTATTGATTAGACAGCTGGAGTGAGGATATAAAGTAACGTCAGTAGTATCTGATTTTCAACTCTGAGGGCAGTGCTTGTCACAGCAAATTAGTTGTCTTGTGTGCAGCTAGGTACTGGTGACATTTTAATGGTGCCTTTATACAAGAAAAATGTAATTTCAATGTATCTGCATCTATACAGAGAACTGGCAAACATTTGACAGGAAAATAATAAACAGACCCTGACAATGTATGTATGGAGTATTTAGATAGATATTCTGAAATTAGGTTAGATAGCAGCAAATCAAGCATAACTTACTGAAAAAAAGAATTAGCTTGTCAAGAGTGATGTAAAGAGGGGAGTCATGTTAATGCCTACTGCCTGGCCACTACTGGTGCTGATCTCACCATAGCTTTACACTACTGGATACAATGTTCCTTTACTGCTTCTCTCACCAGAAGCAAAACAATAGCGCCAATCTTAAGATGAGAAACAGGCCACTGGCTGTGCCTTGAATAACAACCAGACCAATCAGAAAGATCAAACACAGACACTCACTGTCCAACCAGAAATCAATACACTTTGCTGCTTCTCTCAGCAGGAGCAAAATATAAGCATATATTCCAAATGTGCAAATCTGAAGAAGTTAACAGGCTTTCTGGTGATCAGCAATCTCCAGAAAATAATGTTCCTATGCTCCTTCTCTCACCAGGAGCAAAATAGAAGCACTAATCCCAAGATGACTATTAAGAGCCAGAAGTGAGCTCTACAATAATTGGACGTCTTAGAGTAGATGTTGCAGATTTTAAAGATAAGATGGAAAAAAGTGATTAATTTCTTAAGAGATGTAATGTGCACTAAATAGTTAGATATGAAAGCGGAGCTAACTTAAGCTTTAGCTGTCTGTGGACAGCCACTAATTTTAAAAGAGCAAGATAGATTGGAAGGGGGTGGGCACTTTCTGTTTTGCCTTTATGGCATATAGTGGAATGGTCAATAAATTTAAATCATTGAAGGGGGTAATTTCACAAAATGATAATTGTGAGCTTACTCACAATAGCTAATTGAAGAGGAGAGGGGAAGAGATATGTGGTCAAATTAAAATAAGGGACAGGCAACTAGAAAGAGACTTGAGTTTAAATATACAACAGCACCAGGCTGGGAGGGTGGAGATAAACTTAATTTCTGTGTTACCACAAGAGACACAGCTGTGGCCTCTTTCATAGTTTAAATATCTAATTAAAAGCAGAATACAAGTAAAACATAGTGTAAAGAAAATAAATCACAATATACAAAACAGAAGAAGGCAATGAAGCAATACAAAATACAAGAAAGCAAAACCAGACTAACCTTTCCCTCACATCACGTTGTGGCAGAATCTTGGTGAACTTCTCCAGTAAATCCTTGAAAAGTGTGAATCTTGGAAACTGCCTGGGTTACCTGTACAGGTATTGTAGATGATCACTTGGGCATTGCAGACAACCTCACAGTTTGAGAGGAAACAGTTTCTGTTGATGTACCTCTTTCCCTGTTCTACAGGCGGTGCTTTTATTTGTGTGTGTGCAATCTATGTCCCTCAGCACTTCATGAAATATGCTACTGCACAGAATTGCTGCATGGTTTTTCCTGTCTCCTGTGGGGTATAAGAGAAGCAGATATGCTTCCTGCATGTACGCATTTAAAAATGTATTTAATACTCTAGATGCTGATGCCGGAGACACCCCTAAGATATTCCTTGTGGGTCTCTGTAATGTACCAGTACCTAGTATGTGTAATGCTAAACATGCCTTTGTTTCCACTAGGATGGGTTCTCCACAATTTCCCTGGGACTTGAAATGGGGGTAGAAGACATTGTATATTTCCTCCAGTGTTTCCCTGTCCACACTGTCTCTCTCCATAGTTTCTGTGTTGTGCAGTCCATGATAAGTCAAATGGGGTCTAAACATCCTTCTACTTTTTCTGCTCAAGTTCTGTCAGCACCCAGATTTAAAGCTTGTTGCACATACAGCAAAATAGTAACAGCAGCAATCCCTAACATGCTTTTCTTTTCTAGCTCTCACCGTACTATATTCCAGTTTTGGTATATAATGCAAAAAGCCTACTCTGAGTGTATGCAATTGCTATATAACTTCACGAGTAGCTTCACTATCTTGGATTGGTTGATTAGCATATGCTCTTTATGCTTTCATTAGCATATTCTGCCATTTTCCTTTGTTTGGCAGAACTTCTTATTGTGTAATGCTGCTTAATGAATTCCAAATAGCCCACTATCATGTTGGCAATGATGTAGTTGTTGAGCCCTTATACATCATTGTCTCTTGTTAAAGTGTATTGGTCATGACTGGAAGACCATTTGTTTTATAATGAGTAGCTTTCCCTCATGATAAAAGTTGCAAATAATTTAAAAAAAATAAATAAATAAAATAAAGATTATAAGGTGCAGTTTTATCTTTCAGTTTTCCAGTTTCTTTATTTTTTCTCTACAACCACCCCAGTATCATGCTAGGTACTGAGCAAAGATTTAAGTACAACTACAAAGCATTGCAAGTAATTAAAAACAATTAAAAAACTCTTCCTTCTTTAGGAGGGCTGTGTGTTAGTTACATTGTGGTTTCACTACTGTAGCATCATGTGCTTATTTTCAATGTGAGAATCTTGGTCTGCAAGAAATAGTTGAAAACCTACTATTCTAGGAAGAAAGAAACTACCTCTATTGTATTTAACATGGAAATGCAGTGGTTTATACATTAATATAGGTAGTGTTGCATTTTGGGTTCAGTCTTTTGTAGTGTTATGGCAAAGATTTTCAGGTCTGAGAAAAAATTTCTGTGGGGGGGCATCCTTACAAACAAAACAAACTGGGATAAACAATATACTTTTTGCTTCAAAAACTGAATAATGTGGCATTGTGTGTGGTAAGATTATATCTAACTCCAATGGATTATTACCTAACACATGCTTTAGAACATGGCCAATACCATATCAGGCCTTAAATCTGCAACTCTTTCCTTTTAGACTGCTAGTGCTTCCCCTGCAAATACCCCCCACTTAAGAGATTTTCAAAGAGAAACCTTCTTCTATTATTTGATGACAAAAAAATGCATTCTACTGTTGTTGTACTCTGATGGCTCCCATTGCTAAAGCTGCTAATTGTGCCTTAGACACCTATTCCCACTAGCGGTATTGATAACACAGTTCTTATCCACACCAGATATGCTGAGAAATGTAAAAATAAACCCCTGTGGTAGGATACCCATATAAATAAATTCTGTAACAAAAGAAAGAAATTACTTGCAGTTTATTTGTCACTTTTAAAAACATATTTGCTTTCCAACTAATTATATTTTTTGCTGTATTCGTCATCATATAGTTCAAAGTGATTTTGTAAAAAAAATATGGTGTGTTGTATGACTTTTTTCTATAACCATACCCATAAAATGGTGTCATGGAAGATATTAGGCAGTAATTGACTACAAAGCATTATGGGTAAACAGAAGAACTGGCCTGTTTATAGGAGGAGATATTTACATAAATTGGGGTTTGACTACTACATAATCACATGCTAAATTTCAGTGTGAGGTGTTTCACCTGTAAGAACTAGTTGACAACTTGTTTTTATAAGAGGAAGGAAGCTACTACTGATCCATTTACCAAAAAAAAACGATACAGTAAAGGATACATTAATTTAGGAAGTGCGGTTTTGTGGGCTTGGCCTTTCATAATGTCATGGCATGGAATTTCATCACTGAGAAAAAAAAATCCAGGAACCATGTTTATCAACAAAAAAAGTGAAAAACTATACACTTTGCATCAAAAACTGCATAATCTGCTATTGTATATGATATTGCTAAGAGGTGACATATGTTTGGGATACAATGTGTAGTCTAACCCATTACTGATAGATTTACTGCACATCACCAAGCCAAACGGCATCAAAAATACTCAGTCTAGGGATCTAAACCTTTTCTGCAACATCAAGTATATCTTACAAAGGATACCAATCTTGTGGAACAAACTCCCCATCCATATAAAGCAAAGTTCATCCCTTTCCCTATTCAAGCACAACTTACAACTATGTGTGGGAAACAGAAAATTTACCACAGGACTGTCCCTTGTTCTACTAATGGACAGATGCAGTTCCTAAATGCTTCCTCGCATACATGGTTCTCCTCAAAATTATCTATGGTATGATCTTTGGTATTCTTATTAGGTATAATACATAATTATTATAGGTTTATAATTAAGTACTAAGCTAGCTGCCCTTATGGACCATTTTAACCCTAGCCAATTTCCCTCAAAGGTAAGAATCAAACCCTGTAGCCTGTGCACGTGAGGTAAATACATTAACCATTTTGTCAACCCTATTGACCATGGGATGGATAAAGCCCATCTATAATTAAATGGGACAGGTTTTTTCAAGTACAAAAAGGGACATTGGCTTAACTTTTAATGGCCAAGGACAACTAGCCTAGTACTTATTACCTATGAACCTATGAAACTATATGACGGTTATATCGAACAGCAAAGACGTGTTACTTATTCTTGCCTCAGGACATAATCAATACATTTTGAAGCTTATACGAAGTCTTGTGCTTTTTACCTAAAAAAATACTTAAGAGGTCATATGCTGTTTACTTGAAAAAAATAGTTAAGCAAACTAATAAAAAACTTAAAATACATTGGTCACATTTGAAGCATTTTGCTCTACAACTGAGTCCATTTTCTCTTACACTATCATCATAAAGTTGCAAATTATTTTGTAAAAATTAAAAATCATAGTATGCTGTCTTATTTTTTTAGTTCCACCATTTACCCAGTTTTTCTCCACAATCACACAGACACAAAAATGATGTCATGGTGAGCAATGAGCAACAACTTACATACAGCTGCAAAACATTATAACAAACAACCACAACTTATCTCATTAAAGGAACAACTTCTTGTTTATATTGTGGTTTCACTGCTATATCATCATCACCATGTGTTAATTGTCACTGTGAGGTGTCCCATCTGCAAAGAGTTGGCTGACAAATAAGGTTTAGGAACAAACCAATTTGTCCAGAGACATCTTTGGTAAGGGTTAGAGAGAGCTAAATGTGGGTGGGGGGAGAGAAAGGGGGTTAAGATTAAGGAATAGAGTTAGGTTTGTTTAGGTTTGTTTAGATTTTTGGGAAGGAAAGTGTTAATTTGTTAAGGGGACTTTAGATGAAGTAAGATAGATGTAGGGCAGCACTTAGGTGCTTTATAGGAGTATAACTTAGAAGAGGATTCATATTTTGGTCTGATCTTGCTAAGGCAAGTGTTACATCTGAGACGACCTGTAGGTATTCCTGGAGAACATTTAAGTCTTGGGTTAATGGCAGGTGGCAGGTTGTCTGTGACAGGTGGGTTCTATATTTAATTTTTTCTTTATCCTCTTCTATGTTTTAGTCTTCTGCTGGTTGTTAGCTGCCCCTTGTTGTTAGGTGTTTTGGGAGACTTTTGGGACAGGCAGAGGATATTTGTGCTTGATCATCCTTGTTTTTTTCTCATTTTATTTGGCTGGGCTTATGCTGTGGAGATTTCATGGTTTCAGAAGTTGGTTGTAGTTTTGAGGCATAAAGTGCTGTGGCCTTGGTTGTGCAGCTTTGTCCCTTGTCAGTTCTTGCATGGTTCATTGGATGTATGACAGTGGAATGAGTGGTTTGAAGCTCAGAGTGGTCCCCAACTTAAGTGCATGGTGCAGAGCCAGGAGCCACCCAGGAATAACGGATGTTCCTATGCATGTGCAATGAGGCACTAATGGTCAAAGGGGGATTGGCACACTTTCTGATGCGATATAGGAGTGCCACCACCCTACACTGTACTCATGCTCATCAGATTATATGTGGAGTTATAATAAAAAAATAATAGAAAATAAAATTTACAAAACAACCAATAATACCACTCATATGGGGTTGGTATAATTGTTAAGGTCTTTACCTCACAGATACAAAATACAGGGCTTGACTATAACTTTGACTGTATGTAGTTTTGCAGGGTGTCCGGATATTGTTTCTTCTATTGGTTTGCTTGCATAAAATTGTTGTTCTGGCAAAGTTGTGGCAAATTTATACTAAAAAAAAAATTTCTCCATGAAAATCTTTTAGTTGGACTTTCTGTAATGTAATGGGACATCATAGCAGAAGCTGGCTAAAACTGCAAGCATCACCTTAGCCTCATGCAATACAGGAATGCAAACCATCCCCCATTCACTCAGTTATATGACTAACATCCCAGACTACATTACACAAACCATTCTATATTTGAGTTAGGAATAATGGCAGACATTTGAGTTTCAGATATCATGCCCTTTGGGGAATTAATGCTAAAGAAAAAACTGTTATTCTATCAACTTTCTAAGTTTGTGGGAGCAAGGTTAGAAATCATCCCTAATTTGGGTCATTGTCTCACTTTTATTTATGGCTTTGTCCAGACTTCTGGCTATAAGAGGTTGAAAGGAATGCAACAAGTGTTTGGCAGGATTCCTTGAAGTCTTAATGTGTCTTTCCTTTGTTGCAGCTGGCAAATATGCAGAGTTTATAGCAGAGGTGGGAGGCCATTGTGGTGCACGTGGAAGAACTGTTCCAGGAAGTGCCTAATGCTGAGTCTGGGATGGCAGATGATGTGGGTGAGTCATGTTGGAAGAGACGATGTCTGGCAGTGAATACCAGGTCGCTGGCTCATGGAAAGCAGGCACATCAATCAAGCGAAGTGGTTGCAGTGGATCTTCTAGCTGCTGGAGTGGTGCAGGATGGAGTGGCAGGTAATAATATGCTGTTGGGAGTCTGTTTAGGCAGAGCAGGTTTGGAATCTGTGGGTAATGATTGTGGGATAGTTGGGGATGAGCTGTATCAGGAGTTGAGTAAAGTTGGAGGATTTGTGGGGGGCTACACAGAGGTGTCATGAGCAGAGACGGGATGAAGCAGTCAGTGGGGAGGATAGCATAGTGTTATCTGTGGGGATCTTGAGGTCATCCATGGGTAAGGTGGGATTATTTTCTGATGGTGGGTCAGATTTCGGCATATGGCCAGGTGATTGGTTAGCTACATGGACTTTGAGGCAAGGGGCAGGGACAGTTTTTCTGATCTCTCACATTCTGTGGTCAGTTAAGGAGAAGTTTTTTGAGGGGGGAATATGTTGATGTCTGAGTTAATTGATGAGGAAGGTGTGCCGTGATTGGTGGAATGAGAAATAGTGAATAGCAGGATCTTTTGGCAGCTTTAGTTGCATTGGGGAGGAGGAGAGTAGGTCGGCTGTGACCTAGGATGTGGGATAATTGGGTGGTAGGTTTCATCTACTACATGGGAGTTTGGTTGGAGAAGGGTACCCCTTTGACTTTTCCACTCTTGGCTTATTTTATTATGATTTAGGAGGCTCAGCATTTGCTGGCAGGGACCATTTGATTATGACCAGAGGCTTCTGAAACGGAAAGCAGTTGATCACTCTGTCTGGACATATGGCTAGCTACTATGATGGATAGTCTTGGAGCAGTTAGTAGAGGTGGAAGGGTAGCAGGAGAAGAGGGGCAGTATGTTGAGCTTTTAATGTTGAAAATTGCTCACAGGTAGACTACGTTCTTGCATGCTTATTCAAGGTGTGCAGGGAGCCATCTGGCAGTGCAATGTGGTCAGCGGGAAGGTATTTTGATTTCTTGATAGTGGGTGAGGGATTTGGGTAAGCATTTGAATGTTTGCTAGAGATTTTGTGGATGCGTGATGAATTTGGGGTCCCATTGGCTAGACAGAACTTGGAAGGCCCAGCTAAGGCATTGGATTTCTTGGGTTTAATCGTGGATGCAGAACCTGGGTTGTTTTGCTTGCTGGCTTATAAGATAGTCCATTTGAAGGAGAAGATTGGGTGGATGTTGTGCAAGTATAAGGTGTGAATGAGAGAGGTTATGGAGCTTTTAGGGCTTCTAAATATTGTATGTCAGGCAGTTCACCCAGGGCATACTTTTTGTAGGTCAGTTACCTTCTCTTTAAAATGAGGGAAGAGCAAACGTCATTGGGTCAGGTTAAGCAAGTTGGTATGGCCTGATTTGGCCCTTTTGTTGTTCTTTTTGGACTAGTTTAATGTTTTTTCTTTTTGGCAGACAGATTGGGTTGGTCAAGGGGCACTGCAATTGTTTACAGATGCAACTAGGGGTATCAGAATGGGTGCATTTTTTGGTGGGAATGGTTTGCAGCTTGTTGGCTGGTGGATTGGAAGGATGAGTGGAAAAGGGATATTGCCTTTATGGAGTTAATGCCAATCTGCATTGTGTTGGTAGTTTGGTAGGAGCAGTTGAGGAGAAAGAAGGTAATTTTTAATTTGGACAATATGGCAGTAGTGCAAGTTTTGCAAATAAAGACTGGGAGATCCGAATTGTCTGTTAGTTTTATGTAAGTTGGTTTTGCAGAGTTTGTTAATACGTTTCTCCTTCACAGGTGTGCATGTGGCAGGGCTTAGGAATGAGATTGCTGACAGTTTGTTACAGTTTTCCAGGTTCAGACAGTTGGCCCCAGGGCTGAGGAAGAGCCAGTGGTGTTGCCAGATGAGCTGTGGCATCTTGGGTTGATGCAACAATCTTGGGTAGTGTCTACCAGGAAAGTACATGGTAGGGCATTATATGATTTTGATAAATTTATTTTGCAGTTGCCTGAGGAAGAAGGGGTTTGGTCAGAGAAGCTATTATTGCGATACTTGGCTCGGGCTTGGGGGCAGGGTAAGACGGTGCAATTGGTTACAGTGGACTTGGCGGCAATTAGTATATTTGCACAGGTGGCTGGGCTGCATAATTTGACAAAGTCCTGTATGGGGTAGAGTGGTTGGTGTGTATATGGATATGCGTTTGCCTTTGACAATCATGTTTTGAAAGTTTTATTTAAGGGTTTAGCTTTAGTGGTTAGTGAGTCAGTAGATTATGTTTTGTGGCTTACTTTGTGTTTATGGGTGTATTTTGGGGCATTTTGGGGTGTCAGAGCTGCTCGGGTCATTAGTTTGGAGAGATGTTATGTTTTTTCCAGTGTCAGTACACATTTGGTTACATAGGTCTGAAATGGATCAGTTAGGGGAAAGGCATACTGATAGTTCTTGGTAAAGATAGGAGTGATGGTCTTTGTCTAGTGGGCTGGGCTGCAGAATTGATGTGAACTCATGTGGGGAGCCCTCAGGAATTGTTTTTTTGGTTGAAAGGGGGTAAGGTGGCAATGGGTGATCAGTTTGTATACGTAATAAGAAGATCTTTGTGTTGAATGGGATTTCCAGGAGAGACATTTTACACTCATTATTTTTGTATTGGTAGGTTTTGGTTTTGGCAAGGGAAGGCAGATCCACTGAGGTCAGCCGGAGAGTGGAGAGGCCATCTTCAAAATTGTTTATCTTATATTAGGTAATGGATTCAATTGATAATTAATTTGTTATTTTTTTTTCTCTTTCAAGAAAGGAGATTGTCATCTTAGGCCATTCATATATTCACTGGGAGGTGAAAAGGGCTGCAGTTAGGATGGATGGATGGAAAGGACTTGGGTTTACGTCGATTGGGGTGGACAGATAGTTGGCACAGGATTAGAGGTCTTAGGTGGACTCAGCTTATGGATGAAGTTGAAGTGACATGGTCATGGATGGGGCTTTCTCAAATATTGGTGATACATTTCACTGGTAATGATTTGGGATTAATTCCAAAGAAGCAATTGGTGGATTTGATAAAAGAGAATCTGGTTATGTTGCAGACGTTACATCCAGGCACGTGCATTGCATCGTTGGGGATATTACAACATTTGTGTTGGAAAAATGGTGCTAGTTTTAAAGCTTTGGAGCATGCACAGAGGTTTAATAATTGTAGGCTTGCATGGCAGTTGGGTGCTTTGGGTATGTATAAGATAAGATCATAGGGATTTTGAAGACAGGGATCCAGTTTGGTTTAGATCTGATGGGGTACACTTGAATGAGTTTAGTTTAGATTTGTTTATGTACATTAAATTTAATTTTAGAAGGTTTGTTGAAAGTTCTTTTTGTAGGAAAAGGGGATCAGCCTGTGGTCAGGCTGGTAGGTGAAGATGAGGGGCAGGCTTGTCCTTCTGCCCCCCCATTTGGTGTTGGGTGTTGATGCAATGAGTTTGGGGGATGAAAGTGAGTGGTAGGGCATTGCTTGATTGATAAGAATAAGTGAGTGGATGTATGGATGCTGTTTATTCTAGAAGGGTGAGTGGGGTATGCTGCCTTGAAGTATGTTACAAGGATTTTACATTTTATGGTTACAAGTTTATTTGTGTTACAATTAACATTTGAAATTATGTAATAAAGTTATGTTTGAAATTAATAAAGGTCATCAAATGTCATTTTGTGTCATGTGTATTATTAAAAAGGACAGGGACAACTTGTCTTTCTAGGAAGAAAAAAGTACTACTGATTTAGCATGGAAATACAGTAATCTATGCATTAACTTAGGTAGTTAGGCATCATGGATTCAGTCTTTCATGTCGTCATGGCAAGGATTTTCAGTTCTGAGAAAAATATTCATTGGACCATCCTTACCAACAAAATAAAAGGCAAAACAACACATTTTTTGCATAAAACTGCATCAGTTGGTTTTGTACATGGTAAGGAAGTTATCATGGAACTAACCAATGCAGTCATAGGAAACCACTAAACACTGGACCAATCTCAGCGTGGATTCATCAAGGACAGACCATAATTATTCAAACTAGTGGGATATCTTGAAATGGTCACCAAAGCAATGGATGAAGGTAAAGTGGGACACACCACATACTTCAACCGAGCCAAAACCTTTGACACAGTCCCGTACTCAGTCAAAGTAGAAAAGCGAAATAAACTAAGAATAAACCACTATATTTGGTATCTACTTCTCTGAAGTACAGGCTAACACAGAAGGCCTCTGGCTAATGAAGTTCGCAGATGACTGCAAACTAGGAGCTATAGTCAAGTCCCCAAATGATGTGGACATCCTACAGAAGGGCCTCACTGAGACAGATGCCTGGTGTCAGAGCCATGGCCTCAAGCTCAATGTCAAAAAGTGCAGTGTCATCCCCTTTGGTAAAAACTCTGTATCCATGAACTACAACATAAGCAGCAATCTACTTAACACCGAATGCGTGATAAGAGACCTTGGGTGCCAGGTGGACAGTAGTCTCTCCTTTGATATTCACATTGCCAAAGTAGTCAGGAAGTCCTTCTACGTGGCACACCTCATCATAAAAGGGTCCTCATCCAGGAAAAAAGAGGTCATTGTTCCCCTATACTTGTCACTCATTAGACCATTATAGAGTACAATGCCCCTTTTGGAATGTACCTCACAAGACATCTGCAGCAGCTGGAAAGGCCACAGAAGTACCTCAGAAAGAGGATTACTGGCCTCAAACAAATGCCTTACACTGACCGCCTCAAAAAACTCCAGCTTTACTCCATAGCTTATCACCTACTCCGAGGTGATCTCTGCCTAACATATAAAGCTATGTCAAACCCAGAGCTGTTGGACATGCTGCACCTAAAGAAATCCCAATCCCTCCGAGCTACACACTCTAGGGACCTTAATCTTGTCACCACAATAAACAGGACTCGCTGGAAGGATAGATTCCTGTCCTAGAGCCTTCCTTTACTCTGGAACAAGCTACCCATCTATGTCAAGCAAAGTTCTTCATTAGCACTCTTCAAGAAAAATCTTGATGAGTGGATGGGAAATAGGAACTACACCCCGGGGATCACTTCTGTGTCTCTACTCGACAGTGGCACAGGAAAATAACTTTCTTGGGTGGAGTAAGCCATGGAACCTTGCTGGCTAGGCTTACATAGGCCCTTGGTCCGATAGCCTAGTACCTACCTATGAACCTATGTCAGCCACTGGATTGCTAAATGTCTCAAAGGCAAGCTGCAGGAAATCATAATAGTGGAATTCACCTCCACAAAGAGATGAGTCACCAGTGAAGTCCCCCAGGGTTCTGTGCTAGAACCTCTCCTGTTTAGCATCTATTTATCTGAAGTAAAAGCCAAAACCAAAGACTGGCTAAGTTTGCAGGCAGCCAGAAGATAGCACCATGTCATTGAACCCCAAATGACTTAGCCAATCTGCAGAAAGGTTTGTCCCTAATAAAAAATGATTTCAACATCATGGACTGAAACTAAATGCCAAAAAATGCATTACTGTATCTTCTAGAAAGTCATCAACCTAGAGAAATTAATAGATTGACAATACACCCCAAAAAGTTGACCTAGTTGTTTGGGATTTGGAAAGTAATGTGGACAGTGACCTAACTTTCAACCATGCGTGCATTGTTGTAAGAAAGTCCTTATATATCACACAGCTTATAAATAAAGGGATTGTGTTTAGATATGGGGATGTTATTGTCCCTGTCTATATTCAAGTGCAACTTGGATCCATGGATGGGAACTAGACAATTTACCCCAGACCTGCCTCTTGTACAGCTACTGGACAGAGACAACTCCTAAATGCTTTATCCCATGCATGGGTCCCTCAAATGATATCTGGTATAATCCCATTTCTTCCCACTAGAGGTAATATATAATTGTTGTCTAAGGATGGGTAAGGCCAGTCTAAAACCAAATGGATGGGTAAGGCCAGTCTAAAACCAAATGGAATAAGTAAATTCAAGCATCAAAATGCTAGGCTTAAATGACCCACAAAAGCAGCTAGCCTAGTAATTATCTATGACCCTATGAAGCTAGGTGACAAATATAGTAAAAACTTTACTCCAGCCTCCATTATCTTATTCCACAGCTTGCACAGTCATAGACACCCACTCATAACTTTTACAGAAGTCCTATCAGCCCACTCAAAAGCAAGAATACCTCATCCATGGATCAAAATAATATACCACATTTCCTGATTATCGGTGCCAAATATGGCCTATCTGAAGCCCTACTTAACCTCTGTAATCTAAGCCTCTCCACAGTTTACTTTATTGAAACCTGGAAAGCACTCACTGTAATGCAGTTGCACCAGGGTAGCTTAACCATGGATCCTAGATACTATAGACTAATTAGTCTCCCTAGCCTCATGTGTAAAGTTAAGAAGCATATAATCTCAGACCTCATTAATCTGAACATAGAAATTTTGTTAACCCTGTACCTTCATCAATATGTCTTCCTCAAAGAAGGCCCTGCTTCTTTAGCCTCATTAACTTCTTTCAGAAATAAATCAAAGCTGTGAATAGCTGTTGCACTATACATATAACATATCTAGATCTGGCCATGGCCCTTGACACTATTTTCTATGCAGGCGTCATTGACAAACTTGTAAATCTGAATAAAAATCCTTACATTGTGTAGTGAATTGTTAAATGATTGTCTGACAGACTCCATGTTGATCAAGTTGAAGATGACACTTCTGAAAGCAAAAAAAGCTATCCATGGTGTGCCACAGGGCTCACTGTTGGGCCCTCTCCCATTTGGTATATATTTCTTAGGATCTATATCATATGACCGAATCGCACAAATTGCAAATGCTCATAATATCAAATGTACCGGACCTTGAACTTCCTATTGTGGGGGGCTGCACCCCCCGTTAAATATATATTTCAACTCCGAGATCGCACTACAGTGAAGAAAGGGCAACTCTCCCATTCTTCACTGTACTGCGATCTCAGAAAAAGCACTTTGAGGTCCAGTACGTTCGATATTATGAGCATTCACAATTTGTGTGATTCGCTCATATGATATAGACCCCTGTTTCTTAGACATTCAAGCTCACACTCCTGACCTAGCATTATCTAAGTTTGCAGATGACTGTCAAGTTGGAGTCATCGTTTCATTTTCCACTGACTCACAATTGCTCCATCACAAAACAGACCATGTTAACAAATGATGCAAAGACAATGCTCTAAAATTAAGTGTAAAAAATGTAGTGCAGTTAATTTTGGTAAAGAAAACATTTCCTTTAACATATAGGTAAAATACCCCTCTAATCAGACATTGATATAAGAGATTTAAGCACTCATGTTGGCATTTTTAAATCTTTTGCACATCACATCAGTGTAGTAATTAGGAAAGCTTTCAGTCTGGCTCATCTAATTTTGAAAAGCATCTTCTCTAGATGCAAAGAAGTCCTAATTACCTTCACTTATATTTCATTAGACTCATCATTAAGTACCACATCCCGTTTGGAATATATTTGTCTAAACATATTACACAACTTGAGACGCTACAAAGTACCCTAACAAATAATATCGGTGGCCTCAAAAATCTTAGTTATCAGGACAGACTGGCAGCCCTCTCTCTCTGTCTTTGTCTATACTCAGTTTCCTATAGATTTCTCTGTGGGGATCAGCTATGAAAGATCAAACCTGTTTGACCTATTCTTGCACAGAGCAAATTGTTCCTTAAATATCATGTTAAATGAATTAAGTTTTTTTCATCCTTATCAAGAAATACATGTTAGCATGATAGATTCATATCCCAGTGTGTATTCCTCACCACTGGAACAAATTTCCTGTACAGGTAAAGCAGAGTTGCGCCCTTGCCAAAGTCAAGGTGAACCTAGATACCTAAATGGACAACCTCAGATTCTCCTGAAGTCTATCTCACTCTCCTCTACTTAAGTTTAAAAGAAACTTTTGAATGTGTGCTATTGGATGTTTTTTTCTGTTCTGTAGACTGATTGATTAGAACTTAACTATGAATCCATGAACTTCTTCTTCTTTCGGCTTTTTCTCGGTTAGGGGTCGCCACAGCGGATCACCTTGTCCGCACATTGATTGGCAGTGGAGTTTTACAGTGTCGAGTTGCCAGCCTGGCGCCCAACCTTCCACAGAAGGCACACTCACACGCACACCTAGGGCCAATTTAGAGTGTCCAATCCACCTGCAGCATGTCTTTGGGATGTGGGAGGAAACCGGAGCACCTGGAGAAAACCCACACGACCACAGGGAGGACATGCAGACTCCGCACAGAAGGCACCCCAGCCAAGGATTGAACCGAAGAACCTCTTGCTGTGAGGTGGCAATGCTAACCACTGCACCACCGTGGCCGCCCTAACTATGAATCCATGAACAAAACCCCCAATTGTTCAGTCATTTGCATGTGCTTTGGGATCTTTTATATCAGTCTGAGCATTTGCCAGTTCAGGCAGGTGGGACTTTGTTTTGACATCTCATATGAAGGATGGCAAATCCAAGAGTGCAGTACAACCTTACTCCCTGCCCCATGCTACAATACAGTATCAGCTATTGGAAAATGAATCCATGCACCTGGTGTAAATATATATCTATATAAACAGATCTGTAACATTAAAGACATCAGCACTCATCTGAAAACATTAAAAATAAAACAACTTGACATACACATAACAGAAAAAACATGACTTCATATGAAGGAAAACAGCCTTGTATATACAATTGACAAAAAAAAATACAAAACACTCTCATTTACATGGGAACAAAGCACCCCACACACCACGGTGTATGGATTTAACCCTCACATCCCTTATTTATATATACTAAATCCATAGTCACACAACCACCATGTAAAAGCAATGAATACATGAATACACAGACATATACACACACATATCTGCATATATGTATAAACAATGTGTGTGTGAGTTCTAAGTGATTTGCATTAGTTTTCTACAGAATGGCAGAAAAGATTTGAGGCACATTTATCTAGCAGCCTGATTGCTCAATGCCCATTTTAATATATCTATTTATCTAACTATTTATAATAGACATACATATAAATAAAGATATAGATAGAGACAGAGATATTGCTGTATGAGGCAGTAGTGTACATGAACACTAATAGCATATCATGGGCAATTACCATCAAAGTCAAACTTTCTGCACATAGTGAAAGACATTTTTAATAAACTGAATCTTTAAAGGGTATTGGTCACATTAAAATCATTTTTGCTTTACAGCTAATTTTAGTTTTCATTTCTACTCCTAGGCATATATCTGTAAATAATTTTGCAAAAAACTGAAGGATATAGTGTTTGATGTTTTTAGTTTCATTTTTTTTTTTTTTTGTAATTTTAGATCCTCATCCTAAAACTAATATCAAGGTAGGTATTTGTCAGTGATTTGCATATGACTGCAAAGCAGTGTGGGAGAACAGACACAACTTACTGATTTAGAGGAGATGATACTTTCATTGTGGTGGGAATACTGCATAATCATGTATTAATTTTCAGTGTGAGATGATCCACCTGTAAGAACTAATTGAAAACATGTCTTTCTGGGAAGTAAAAATATGCTACTGATGCATTTGGCATGAAAATGCAGTAGCTTATACATTAATTTAGGATGCAAGACATTGTGTATTTGATCTTTCATGATTTCATGTCAAGGATTTTCATTACTGATTATTTAAAAATAAAATGCAAAAAACGAGGCACTTTCTACATCAAAAATTGTATAATGTGGTATTGTATATGGTTAGGATGTTATATCCAGCTCCAAAGGTTTGTTACATATACTTGCTTTAGAATATGACCAATATACTTTAATTCCTTAGCTTAATTTTTATTTTTGGAGCTGTCCATATATATCTTGTTTCTATAGTGTTATTCCTTATCTAGAATATTTATCATGATTGTTTACAATGGATATCTGGCTTTTCTTTTGTTTTTTAGATTGTTACAGTGAGTAATGCATGTGACACATCTCTGTCCAACTCGGTCTACCTGAGTCATAACAGCAGGCCAAAACATCTTTGCTTGAATCCCAAAAGCACTCAGGCATGATGTAACATGCTACTGGGCATAGAGTACCATGCTACAACAAAATGTTTCTCTATGCCTGAGTCCAAAACCTAGGGTTCCACCAGTCCTCATTTATCTTATGCTAATGGTACTGCCAGAGCACTATGGACAGTTCCACAAGGGGAATCAGGCTTGCTATGGTGAAATGCTTTGTAGTTGTACATTGATAAAGACAGACAACTTGACACCATTTAGCAAAGGGTACCTCATAGCTCATTGAAGTCAGTGGGCTTGCAGTTCCTGTTGGAATGCCAGACTGCCTCCAGTAGTAGATTCTGTATACAGGTGATGGTGCTGCATAGAATAACCTCTTAGTTGTACAGTAACACCTGTATGTTAACTTTTGAAATCACCCAGACTCCCTCTCTGTAATACCAGAACTGCTACACAGGTGGAGTTGTGTTACCTTGCAACTTTGGCTGCACTAGGCATGCTGACTTAGCCCTTGGATAGATTTGTGCTATGCTATGAATGTGTAGTGAGAGTCATTGCAATGGAATGCCTAAGAACCTCACTACCAATAGCTAGCATATCTGCCAGTCATCTGGGAAATGCCTCTCTCTCCACACTATGAGTACGTTCAGGACCCATTTCTCCCCTATCTCACCCAACATCTTTATCATATCTGCTGTGACCTCATCTGAGCTAGCTGCCTTACCTGACTTCATTTTCTGTTCTTACCTCCTCTAGGGAGTGCTCACCTTCTTCTCTCATTATAGGCTTTTTCTGGTGCAATACAGCTTCTGCAGGGTTTTCTTCACTCAGAAGCTGCTGGAAATCTGACTGCTTATGATGTCCTGTGGACTAGTGAGCAGTGCTGGCATCCCTTTTGAATGGTGCCTGACTATCTTCTGACTATTTAATATTTTTGTCTTGAATAAGTTTCTTTGTGCCACTTTTCCAGTAGCTGGTAGAGTTCCACAGATGCCCTGATCTTTGCTATTGCAACTCCTAGCCAACCAGTATACCTTATTAGCCTGGTTGGTCTTTTTTATCTCCCACTTTTTCCTGCCCTCCTCCTTTCCTTTGATGACTTCCTGGACTTCTGCATTCCACTATCCTTATCTACCTTATTTCCATACCTAGCTCTGCCACATATCAGTTCTGTAGTCTGTCCTCACATGCTGTTGAGCCAGTGCCATTCTTCTTCAGCTCCACATATTTCCTGCTGTTCTTGGGGTTGTTAGAGCCCCGAGTAACTCCTTGAACTGCTGTACATTCGCCAGTCAACTTCCAGGTCTTCAGCCTCATCTCTGTTAGCTTTAGAGCTTTCTGTGACCACTGATGCAGCAACCAGCCAGTGGTTTATGCTGCAGGCAGACTAATTTGCTGGGGAAGAAGTCTACCTGAGCTACATGTTGGCCACTCCGATCTGTGACTCTCTTTCTGAGCCACTATCAAGCCATTATCACCACCAGTTCATGTCCTGCATCTGTTGTCTAAATGCACTGTTTTCATCTTGCTGTGGGGGATTATGAGTGCTGCCCTATTGACACCTATTCCCATGAGTCTGTCACTAATTCTGATATCGCTCATTGGCTTCTGAATGCCTGTCTCTCAGCACAGTCCCCACCAATTTCTACCCTGTCCACCTCCTGAGTAGTAGACTCTGATTGCCATTCCCTGCCCTTCCATCTTGTCTCTTGGATACATATGATGTCCAGCTATCTCCCAGGTTGGACAACCCAGAGCAGCCTTGAGCATTATGGTAGGCACACACTGGCCAATAGGGACACACACACTCTGGGCTCAGATTAATTTGGATCCTCAACTCATTTATCACCAGAACTTCCCTTGCCCATTTTGAGAACATTAGTCAACATGACCAAATACTTACAGCCTCAAGTGGCTAGCCCTGCCACAGCAAACAGCCTGTGATCTGTGTTCTTCTGTCTTGTGGATACTGAACACCACATTAGATACCTAACGTTGTTTTTCTGTACAACTATTCCCCCTATAGGGCACCATGTTGAGTCTGTGCTGCTGCCCATAACTCAATTCATTGCAGAGTTTGAGATAGAAACATTCATCATATGCTTCAGAGGTGGGAGGAACACCAAAGGGAGAACATATAAACTCCAAACAGGCATTGGACATAGGTCAGGATCAAACCTTGTATTTTGTGTATGGGAGGTGAGTACCTTAACCATTATATCAAGTGGACTCCCGGTATGTCAACATTGCGAAATACTGAACTGGACAGACCTCCACTACAAATAAAGTTATTCTTAAGGATGGGAAGAGAAATCAAGTTTTGATAGAAAGGAAGGATGGTAGAAGCTTGGTTAGTAGCTAGGCTATGGTAGTAGCTAGGCTATTCCAAACCTTTTGTAGATTGGCTGTATAGGTTTAGTTGTTGTGTGATATGTTGATTGTGGTCAAAAGTTATCAATATAAGTAACTCAGTTTCTGAGTAATATACCTCTGGCTCTTTGTGAGGCAGTTACAAAGATTAGATTTCACATATTACACTGCCAATAATTTGTGTGTATGAGAGGGTTACACAATAAAGCTGTAAAAGTGTCTTAGCACTGAACATTTCTGACCTTGATAATGTTAAACCTTAAAAAGGTATGTTCACTACTTGGTGCTGTTAATACTTCACTATCATATAACAAGCAGCATCATTATATAGCTTGTCACAGAGGTAGGTTGTGAAGGGATTTACATTTTACAGGAATCCATAGTGAAGCTAATTATAGAACTGGTTGTAGGCTTTAAATCAGATAATCCAAAAGTCTCCTTCTACTTTCTTATGGAATATAACTGTGTCTCACTGTGAATGCCTCTGCAACATTCCATGAATATTGCAGCACCTGTAGCAATAAGAGATAAACAATATGTTCATGTTCATTTAAGTGTATGTGTAAGACAATTGTATATATGTGTGTGTGTGTGTGTGTGTGTGTGTGTGTGTGTGTGTGTGTGTGTGTGTGTGTGTGTGCATGTGTATATATATATATATATATATATATATGCACACACAGAGACACAGAAAGAGTGAGAGAAAGATTGACAGGTGTTTCAATATTTATGCATAATATTTATGCATAATATATATATATATATATATATATATATATATATATATATATATATATATAGGATATATGGCCGAAAATTTGTTACACAGGGTCCAAATCACCGAAAATCCATTTGGCTGAAAACACTAATGACAGTGTATATGCCCTGTTCCCCACTGTAGTGTGACCTTGGATTGAGATTAATAAAGTAGGGGGGTGTGGAGGGCGTAGCCCCCCACCAGGTTCAGTTTAGTAATGTCTGCCATTATTTAATATTGTCTAGTTGCTATTCATCAGGAAGTAGTTCTAAACCTAAGTAGGTGGGGGGGGCCTCACCCCCCCACCCCCCCCACTTGTATTATTCTCACTCTGAGGTCGCACTACAGTGGAGAACAGGGCATATACACTGTCATTAGTGTTTTCGGCCAAATGGATTTTTGGCGACTTGGACCCCATGTCAGAAAGGTTTGGCCAAATGGATTTTTGGCCATATATCCTAGACCCATATATATATATAGATATATATATATATATATATATATATATATATATATATATATATATATATATATATATATATATATACATATATGGGTCTATTTCAAATAAATGAAAGATCAGTTACCCGAAGATGACATCACCGAGACAAGATCTACAAAACCGTAGTTTAATGAACGATCAAATTGCTGAAACTTTCTCATGGTAAGTAACCAGTTGGCAAACATGGGGAAATCTTCCCTTTACCACACTGTAATGCAATCCCGGAGTTGCTATAGTTAGATAGGGGGGTGTGGGGGGCAAAGCCCCCTATGCTAGGGAGTGTGGTGGATGTAGTACCCACCTCTTTGGGTTGGAGATAGTGCAGTGTAGTTTTAGTTACATGTTGGTCAACTGAATACTTAGCATTGGAAAAATTTCAGCACCGCAATCATTTGTTAAACTGAGATTTAGAAGTTCTTGTCTTGGAGATGTCACCTTCTTGTAAGTTGTCTTTTGTTTATTTAATGTAGACCCATATAATAGTTCTCTGAACAGATGATGTGCAATGTCTGTTAAGTCTCAGTATATGTTTGTGTATATAAATATGTGAGTATTATGTGATAATTAAGGAAAGAATACATATCTATATGCATATGATTTTGTGCTTAGCATAATATGTGTTGCATTGCAGGTAGAATTCTGAACTTTAATTAGAATTGTGATGCATATATGGATTTGGTTCTATCTAAGTACATTTGCATCTTCTAGGTAGGTATTGTAAGTCATGGTATGCTGCACCATCAACATGATTCACTATTGTCACATAATGCCTAGAGAATGACATTACATACAAATCTGAAAACGTAAAATGTATCTGTGGTTGACTGCATATAGCATCATTCCTGCTTTCATGCAAATAGAAGACTTGCTTAAAGTGTGTTGATCATGTTCTAAAGCATGTATGTAATAGCCTTTTGGAGTTCGAATATAATCGCTTTACCATATACAATGCCAATGTTTACAATTTTTGAAGCAAAAAAGTGTGCTGTTATTTTGTTGATAAGAACTGCCCCAAGAAAATTGTTCTCAGAGCTGAAAATCCCTGCCACAACATTGTGAAAGGCTGAGCCTACAATGCTTCACTACTTAAATTAGTACATAAACTACTGCTTTCCCATGTTAAATGAAACGGAAGTAGTTTATTTCTTCCTGTAAAAGCATGTTCTAGACTACTTTTTGCAGGCAGAACATTGAAAACTAATACATGGCAAATAAATGCGGTAGTGAAGCTACAATGTAAATAAGATGTACCATGACATCACTGGGTGGGTGGGATTATAGAAAAAAATTCGTAAACAGTGAAACTAAAATGTCACACAACACCAGATAATGTTTAATTTTTACAAAATCACTTGCATCTGTATCATGTGGGGTACAACAGAAAAAAGAAAGACATTATAAAGCAACAATGCTTCCAAACATGACCAATACATTTTAATTTTGTATAACATAGCAATAGCAACACACACAGTTTTTGAAGTGAATGAGTTTTAAGTGTATTGCTAACTTAGATTTACTAGTGCAGAGCTCACATTTCTTTAGTATATATTAAAATTTTTTCCTGTTTTGTGTCTCCTAACAGATGCCAAGGATGTGGTCAGGAATTGTGCCACTTATGTCAAGGGCATTGTCTTGAGGAGCAACATTGGGAGAGAGATATGGGGTTTATGTGTGTATCCTGTTAAAGTCAACGAGGCATATATGAAGGAGGAATTTCACTTTCGGAGACACTATACAATAGCATGAGCGGATACACATATGCAAATTAATATGTATGTTCTCCCATCATGCCACATTAATATTGTTATAGAGCTCCCTATATAGTTTATAGTCTAAAGTAAATCAGATGCAAGACTGCCGAAAAACTTTATTGCAGATCAGCATGAGTTAAACATATTGGTAGTGTTGACCCTGTGTATAATCTAGTTTGGCAACACAAATTAGATGATGGTCAGTTGTCATGTAGTATTTCAGGGAAGTATTTTGTGGTTGTTTTGTAGGTATGTTGTCAATGTGCTTTTAATTGAGGCTTGCTGTTATGTACATTGTTATATCACTGTAGTGTTGTTACTGTTTTTGATGCAATTACAGTATTTCTGAATATATATATGACAGGAATGTTTTGGTAGTGTAGTACTACTCAGTAGATCACTGGAACCTTCTTCTGGGATGGATAGGGTGTTATAACTTACTTCTTTACACAATTGTTAAAGAGTCCTACTACTGTGGTATAGCTTGTCTTCATGCATGACAAAGGATTGACACTAGTCCATGTGTTATCTTACTCTTTTTTGTTACTTTATTTTGGGCTAGGGCATGTCATCTACAGCAGGATATGCAGTGGTGGATTTTACATTCAGTGTAATATGTAACAAGCAGTATTTGTTTACCTTTGTTTGTGCTGTTTCAAGATAGTATTTTCCAATGAGACATAAATGTTATGTTACAGAAATATGGCACATAGTTGCACCACTTCTGTGGTTAATTACATATGTATTAACATATTATCCAGATATAGTGATGACTTTGTGCCCATGTTAATGTATTGATAATGATGACAGTTTGATGATTTTTACTGCAGAGTAATGCCTGTCATGCCAGTGTGAAATACTGTACTGTAAATGAAGCGGTATATGCTTTTGCATCTAAATTGATGCTTTGTCATGCATCAGACATCTGCTGAAATGCGTTTTTCTCCAATACAGTAATTAGAATGGCAAGTTTTGATGATAAACCTTCAAATCATGACTGATATACTTTAAAGAGCCTGAAACATGAGTCACCCTGCATTTCAAGAGACAGTGTTGGAGATGACGATCTTGACCACCTGCTGCAGAATCAAAGTCCAAGGAGGAGATATCCCAAAATGATGATGATGTCGATGAGAGGCTAGGCCTGTCAGATGCTGCTGTTCCTGCAGAACACTGAAGATGACCTCCAGCTCTGTGGCCAATAATATGAGGTATGTGATTTGGGCATAGATGCAAGACCTTCTAGGCACCTTTTTTAAGGACATGAAACTGACCATGTGTAATTCCATCTGGAAGATCACAAGAGAAATCATTTGTGAAGTTTGACCCAAAGGGAGTTGCCTCCAAATGATAAGTATAATTGTTGTGTTGTTCTCATGTAATGTTGCCAGCATGTGTTTCTCACACTTGGTAGTTACTCTGTGTTGACATGTTTGAGCACATTATTCCATATGTCAGTTATGCTTTACCTGTTGAACAGTTAAATCAAGTCACAGGCTGCTCCACCATATCTATTCACATGCTGCCATTTGCTATACATGCCAGATGTCTATTACTGCATGTGATATGACAAACCTTTCCTATGTGTGGCACATTTGACAGTGTACCTCTTTGTACATGCATACCAGTTATCTGCTGACATTGTCATCTGAGGTCATAACATATGTCTCCTTTAACAGATTTATAAGCTGCATTCCTCTCCACTATGTGTGTGTGCGCCACATATTTCTGGTTCTTTCCACTGACACTTGCAGGAGTACACCTTGGTATGTCTATTGCTATTACTTGCATTTCATAGATGACTACATATAACTACTGTCTCTCTTGACTCCTGCCTGTGTACACATTCCGGTCATATTGATGGAGTGTGTGCAGCTTTGTTGTTGTAATGCTGTTAGAGTATAGTGTGCATTTGCCTTTCCTCACATTGCTATGTATGTTCTGTGTAAACATTCCCCTTTTATGTATTAATGAGATAGCTGCAGATGAACCTGAGGTGATGACAATGCTTCACATTTATTTTTTTACTTTTCTTGCATGCATTGAGTTTCTTTAGGGACTGTCATGCACAAAACAGGTGTATGTCTCTGATGTCATTCTTTATGTAACCACAGGGACACATGTCACATGTATATGGAACTATCATGCAAGTCTACATATGTCTATGCATCCCTGATATCAGTGGCAGCTGGTGACTTCAAATCAAAGGGGGGCTGCAGAAGACAGCTGAATGGGTGGAACAATGGGAAGGGGTGTGGTCAACTAGAAAGAGGTGGAGCTATGATCAAAACCATAAAAACTGGGACATTAAATACACTGCCCTGGGTGCCAAACCATTATTATGAGAGTCCAGTCAAGATAAAATAAAGTGGAGAAGAGAAAAATATTTCAATACATTGGCTAGATGACAGCTCACTTAATATCTAGATGGAAACAAAAAGGTTGCAAGGCATGAAAAAGAAATTACTTTTTAAATATATTACTGGAATGCCAGTCAAAATCAAGTATAAAAAAAACAAGCAGCACTTAACTCAAACCACTTCTCCTTGCACTGCAGTTCTAATTATAATTTATATTCAGTTTTATAAAAGTACTATGCTGAAAGTAGCAATCTCTTTGATAGAGATTACCTCCACTTCTAAAAATGTTTCTTATCCAAAAAAGACCTGCTGCCTGACAATAACTATCTACTTGTTTCATGGGGAAAATGTAATCAAAGTAAAAAATGAACAGCAAACAACAAACACGCTCAAGGTAAATTCCTTAAAGGATTACGGCACAGGTTATGGACCACACATGATAGATTGGCATTCTGTTTCATTTACAGGTAAAGCCTGCAAAGATAACTGCAAGTCTCCAACAAATGTAGTGAGTTTCTGAAAATACTGTAATCCTGTCCTTTATTACACATACTGTCATATGCATTTCAATACCTAAGGCTTATAAGTTATCTTGTTATGTAAGTATTCTCTGCATGGCAACAACAAAAAGGCTTTCAATGCTGATAATTCTTTAACAGTATGCTTATTAAAGCTTACTTGCATCTTACAATTTCAGACAAGCTTACCTGATGGTCATTAAAGCATTGCTACTTAGACACAGAGCAACAGGATCTGCAACAACATGCATTTTCTGAATAATAAGAAGCATAAATCAACAGTAAGTTGGAAGGTTTGGAGACAAAGCCAGAGAGGCAAGATTACGTTGGTCTGGACATGTGCTGAGGAGGGATGCAGAGTATATTGGGAAAAAGATGCTAAGGATCAAGCTGCCTGGTAACAGGAAAAGAGGAAGGCCTAAGATAAGGTTTATGGATGTGGTGAGAGAGGACATGCAGGTGGTTGGTGTGACAGAGCAAGATGCAGAGGACAGGAAGAAATGGAAACAGTTGATCTGCTGTGACAACCCCTAACGGGAGCAGCCGAAAGAACAAGAAGAAGAAGAAGAAGATAAATCAACAGTATAAAAATATGGCAGAAAACCAGAACATTCTGCAAAATCAATGATGGATGAAAAGCCACTCTAGTACTTGTGTCTGCCTTGGATGGGGGGATACTTTGCATACTTACACTGCATGACTGCTCCTTGCCTTGCTTGGACATATCCAGAGTCGCTACATGGGGGAGTAATGTACAACAAGTATGTCACAATTTGAAATGTCTCTGGCTGACTGTGACGGCGACACATTTGTCATACCTCTCAACCTCAGAGCAAGAAATCTGGAAAAAGCTATAAATAGAAGTGGGACAAAGACCCAAAAATAAGGACAATTTTAAATATTGCTCTTATAAACTTATAAAGATAATAGAATAGTAGGTATTGCATTAGTATGAATTTTCTGAATGGTATGAAATCTGATACTCAAATGTCTGTCATTATTTTCTAACTTCAGTCTTTAATTATTTGCCACTAATTTGCCAGAAAACTACAATTTTATGAAAAACAGACCAAAAATGCAATGCAAAAATATAAAATAGCCACACAATACACCTGGGAACCTGTCAAAGAAGGGACACTTTTTTAACATTAATACTGTTAAGTTGAGCAGCTGATAAAATAAGAGAATCTACAAGCATTTCTAAAATAAAAGTAATCTGTAACTCTGATCATTACAATTATGCTGCACGCCACAATTATGTGGGCTGCACAGTGGTGCAGTGGTTAATGTTGTTGCCCCATAGCAAGAGGTTCTCTGGTTTGATTCGCAGCTGGGGTGCCTTCTGTGTGGAGTTTGCATGTTCTCCCTGTGTTCATGTGGGTTTCCTCCCACAATCCAACAACATGCGTCTGAAGCATTTCTCCCCGGGGCTGCACTGAAAATAGGCTCTGTCCCAGTTGGACTTTCCAAGTCAACAAAATTATAAAAAAAATTGTAAACCCTCAACATTTCTTCCAAAATTGCCATTTTGCAGAGGGATTATTAGGGGGAGAGCAACATTTTGAGCCAAAGTCTGGGACAGTTGAGAGGTTTGGATATACCTAATTCTATAAAGTGATTTATTTGTGCATACCTCTCAACCTCTTAATGCAGGAAATCTAGACAAGGCCAAATATATTGGGGGGACAAAAACAGTACTAAAAATTGCTCTTATATAAACTTAGACAGTTGATAGAATAACAGGTTTTGGTTTAGCATTCATTTTTCTGAATGGTATGAAGTCTGAAACTCAATGTCTGTCATTATTACGCGACTTCATTCCTAAATGATTTGCCAGAAAACCACAAATTTTATGAGGAACAAACCAAAAATAAGAAGCAGAAATCTATTCTGTGAAAATCTGGACAGTTGAGAGACACTTCAGCTGGGAGAATTGTGTGGCAGAAATCCTACACAACAGACTTAGCTTCCTAGGTATGGATAATAAGTACCCCCCCAAAAAAATGAAGATCTCAGAGAAGTAATTGCTTCAATCTGACTTCATCACTTTCAGTAGCATTCAGACTCAATCAGTGAAAAGATTCAGTAATAAAAAAGTTTGTGGTTGTAGACAGTTGATTTAACTGGTTCCTAACCAAACACATCCAACCAAGAACTGGGAGGGGGCATATCTTAGCTGATCAGATAATCAATAAACACCTTTCTGATTGTATTAAATTACATTCCTTGTATAATACAGTAAAGTTGTTAGACGGCATTTTAAATGTATTGTTTTGAACATTTTTCCAGTAAATAATGAAGCAAAATGCATGCACCAATAATGACAAAACTGCCCAATTCAGAACATCTCCATCATAAAAGTCTACTCAAACTTTTACAATCCACCAGTATCAGTAAATATGCACAATCTATGCAGAAGTAAAAGTCATCTAAATAATTCCACATTAAAGAGATCTGTAACTAAAGGAGGTTGCTGCTAGCAAACAACTTTATATTGCATTGTTTCATCTACAAATAAAGTGCCTGTTGCCCTTGAGGAATAAATTACCTATGTTACATTAAAAAAATGATAAGGTAGTAATATTGTAATAGAGAATGGATGGCAAACTGATAGGTTCATAATTACTCAGAATCTCCACCAAAGAGGACATTCTCAGGACTGCAGCATCCACCCCTTTTAAAAGTACAATATAGTACAGTATCAGCAATACATGTAAATACTGTGGGAGTAGAACCCACAGCCTTCTGCATCAAAAAGCAAGTATTCAACCTGTTATGCTGTTAACAATGCAAGCAGATTCAGCATAAGCAGCATTAAACTTCCCTTCCTCTGAACCTTTCAGCTACTTGTAAAATCTACTCAACTGTATCTCTCAACTTTGCAGCACAAGAAATCTGGAAAGTGTCAATTTATTGGGCGAAACAAAAACCCAAAAACCAGGGACACATTTTAAAAATTGCTTGTATAATCTTGGAAAGTTGCTAGAATGAAATGTTGTGTTATCACCATGCATTTCATTGCCAAGTCTTGAATCAAGGACCCTGTGCATTACATTCAGAGCAATATAACACTATGCCAAATCAGCTGTTTCTTGAAAAGCTTAAACTTAAATGGCTATCATTTAGTGAATTCAGTTCTCACCATAGCTCTCAACCTCTTAGCACAAAAAACCTGGATAAAGCCAATAATGGGGGAATACAGCCCCAAAAATAGGGACAATTTTTAAATATTGATTTTATAAACTTACAAAATTTCTAGAATAAAAGGTTTTGTGTTGTCATGTATTTTCTGAAGAATATGAAGTCTGAAATTCAAATGCCTGTCATTATTTAGTGAATTCAATCCTTCACTGATTACAAAAATCCGGAAAACAACCTATTTTATGAGGAACAGAACAAAAATATGAGGCAAAAATCTGAACAGTTTTCACAAGTGCTGGTGGGTAGGTATTTCAGGCTCTTGCTACATGTACATACATACACACACACACACACACTTGTTGAACCAGTTCAGTATCTGTGTATTCCCTTTCAATGGCAGCAGCTTCTGAACCCAATTCCCTTGCAGCGAGAGTACCAAATACAAATCAAATTCCCTTCCTGGAAGCCAATCAGTTGCTATCCATCCACATACATGACTGCAGACTTCAGGGCATCTGTACACTGATGCATTCTCTTCATAATCTAGACTGGTTAAATGGCAGTCATAGGAACTCGCCGAGCACCCATGCACAGTTCTGGGACTTGCAGCTAATTATTTTACAATTTTGTTTCCTCTCATTTTACAGCTGGGGGTTGCAGTCCAACAGCACAAGCCACCCCTGCCTGATATGTAGCATCAGAACAGTGTGTACCATACTTTCCCCTTGCATTGTCCACATTTGCTGGCATAAAGTCAGATTGACATGTACCATGTTACAGGCACATTCCATATTTACAGGACTGTGTCCCAATTTAGCACGGTTGAGGTCACCGTTGTGCATATTTATTATGTGTGCAATATTATTCTGTTACACTTCTTGTATACATTGGGCACAGTTACACAGCAAGTACTTTTTGAGTGCACGCAGCACCTGCTTACATTTATTAATGCACAATTGTGCCACTTTGCTGCATGAGGCATTCACAGGGAGCAAACTGTTGTAGCATATCCTCCTATGGTCAGTGTCTGATATTTGTGTTGTATGTGTGCTAATCCACATTGTAGTGATACATGGATTTCTACATATGAATTCTCTAGTTTTCCTTTCCATAAATATGTATGATTTGATTGCATCTGTTTTTCACTTAAAGAAAACTTAAAAAAACATTCAAATCTTCTGCAGATTCTGACAGAATCCACAAAATTAGAAATAGTACAAACAGTAGCTGCTTAACTATGTATTAACAATTTATATCAGCGTTTCATGCTATATTAGCAATTTCTATCCAATAACTATTGTTGCACTGAACATGGAAGTGCATTGGTCATGTTCTGAAACAAGTGCAAGTAACAAACATTTGCTGTTGGCTATAACCTAATTACCATATACAGTACCAAATGATACAGTTTGTAATGCAGAAAATGTGTTGCTTTTGCATTTACTTTACAGATAAGGACAGAAGCCTCAAGTTTGTTTCTCAGAGATGACATCGCTAACTTGACATCATGAAAGGCCAAACTCACAATGCCTCACTTTCTATATTAATATATAAGTTAATGTATTTTCATGCTACATGCATCAGTAGTAGTTTCTTACTTCCTAGAAGACAAGTTAACTAACTCTTACAGGTAGAACACCTGACATTGAAAATTAGCATGCGATTATCTAGTAATTGAGTCACAATGTAAGTAAGTATCTTCTCCTCTAAATAGATAGGTTGCTTCTAATCATAATGTTTTACAGTCATGTGTAAATCAATGCACAATATCCTCAATATCATTTTGTTGTTGGGATTATAGAAAAAAATGAGTAATTAGTGAAGGTAAAAATCAAATAATGCACTATAATCATTATTTTGCAAAATCACTTATAACTATAAGATGAGGAATGCAATGGGAAAAGAAATTACTTTTATAGCAAAGATGCTTCCCATGGTGACAAATACTAGTTCTTTGATTTCCTTGCCACTCAGCTTTTGTGGTTCACTCATATGCTAATTGTGCACTGCATTTTATTACTATATTAAATAGCTTTGTATATATTTTGTACTAAACTCAACATATTCTACTGGACTGCACCAATTTTTTGAAATTTAACCCACTATGGAAAGCATTACTTTCAGCCTCTTTTGAAAGCTACCTCCTAAAGCAAAATATAGCTTGGATAGCAACCTAAAACCATGTCCATTAAGTAACAATCATACTACTGCAACCAGTTTCTCCTGCAATCTAATGACACAGGTGTACACTCCCCCACAGTCTTGCACCCACTACCTCAACCAACAAACACCCACCCACTAATTTAAAGGAATAAATATCACACTATTTCCAGGCACCCCTCCCCAACAAAAACTAATGACATTTTTCACACTGAATGTCTAAATCATAAATAATAAGACTGAAAACTTGTGAAGCCAGGGTGACTGAAAAGAAGCTGGACATTCTATTTCTGAAACCCAGTTGGATTCATCAGTTTTCCCCTTCACTTTCCTTATACAGCACTATAACATCTCGCAAGACAGTAAGCCTAATCACAGAACAGGGAGAGGAACTATGTTTGTCAACAATCACACACAACTTACATTTAACCTGATGGCTACAAAATTCAGTAAAAATAGTATAAAGATCCCAGTTGGATACTAATCCCCCTTCATAGTGATAAATATATCAATCTATTTCTTACAGTATGATAAATTTCCCTCCCTTCCTCTGAAGTAGCCTTCCAGGCTACATTAATTTAATTATATCCTAAATTATCCAGCAGAACATAATCATTGTAGGCAGTTGCAAAAGAGATCTATTATCAGGCAAACATGGCCAGGCTGGCACTTTTTCTCCCATTACAATCTGTTCCATCTAGTAGAGATACCAAATACTAACAAAGACCTGCACCGTATACTAGACTTACAGATAACCAACATACCTCATATGATCTCTTCCTGAAAAGCATAAGTGACTATTAGCAACTTGAAGTTGTTCTACTATTCAAAATTGCAACCTCTGTCCAATGTTTATATCCCCCTGAAATGTAATAGAAAGCAAAGACGTTGAAGTCCACAGGGACTCATAATGTCCAATCTATCAAGATCAAGAATCTGAAGAAACACTGAAATATTTTAACATAATCATAAGAGGGTACTCAATGGACAAGTCCCCGTTTCTAGAAAGATAGTCAGAGGACATTACTGCCCAAGGCTATCAGCGGAAATAAAAGCAATGGTGTTCAGTGTCTAGAAACAATGGAAGGCTTCTTAAAAAACTATTCACACTTCCTATCCCTCAGAAACATATGGAAAATTTGCAAGGAAAAAAAAACAAATCTGCCTACCTAACAAAATAACTAATATGTAAACTACTAACCCTAACTTTTTATATAAACTTATAAAGGACATAACCTACATTGACTGTCCCAAAGCCTTCTTAAATAACAATGAAATGAAATTTCAGAGCTCTTGGAATTTAAAACAGTGATATGCATTCTCATTATTCCACACTTAGCATACTGATTATCCAGTGACCCCCATCCTTCCTCAAACTCATCAAGGCAGTCTGATCCCTGGCTGTTTCCCAGAATCACAAATCAGTCTTATTTCAGAGAAGTTACTTTATGGGAAGTGATAAAATATTTTTGACAAACTAGAAACAAAAAACATTCCTAACCCTAATGGCATCCCAGCACCTTTTCTCAAATTTTGTGCAAAACCACTAGCACCTCCAGTAAATCTATTCAATCAAGCACAACAGGCATCATTCCCAAATAATTCAAGCACTACCTCATCATTCCAGTTCCCCCCAAAAAGTATACCATGCAACATGACTGACTAAAATTCTATCTATATATTAAGCTGAGTAATTTTCTTCTGGAAAAAGTACTATATAATGAAATTCAGGAACACCACAATAATATGGCCTAATTACTGACTGATGAATTGGGTTCAGGAATGGACACACTCACACTCACTATCTACACCATTGCAGACTGTATCACTTCTGAAATAGACAAGAGACATGTCTCCAGTGCTATCTTTATAGATAAGACCAGAGCATTTGAAAGCAAAAACCACTAAATCCTCTTACAAACTATGCATATGCTTAACTTTGGTAGAAATGTAATTCAATGGTTTTCCAACTAATACAATTGTTCTTTCAAAATCAAAAAGCAGGTAGCCTTACTATTTCAGTGTAAAATCTTACAGGTGGAGTCCAACAAGG